>NC_142814.1:20324926-20624926 GCF_049724085.1 Artemia sp. Qi Xiang Cuo | reverse complement strand
TCACCCCTGGAAAAAAAACAACAAATAAACACGCATCCGTGATCTTTCTTGTGACAAAAAATGCAAAATTCCACATTTTTGCAGATAGGAGCTTGAAACCTCTACAGTAGGGTTCTCTGATATGCTGAATATGATGATGTGATTTTCATTAATGTTCTATAATTTTTAGGCGGTCTTTCTCACTTTTTTCGAAAATCAGCCAAATTTTCTCAGGCGCGTAACTTTTGATGGGTAGGACTAAATTTGATGAAACTTATACATTTGAAATTAGCATTAAAATCTGATTCTTTTGATGTATCAATTGGTAGCAAAATACCGTTTTCTAGAGTTTCGGCTACCATTAGCTGGGTCGCTCCTTACTCACAGTTCGTTAACACGAACTGTTTGATTACTCGAAATGAAGAACATATCAACCGAAACATAAACTCTGGAAATACAGTTTGTTTTTTTTCTCTGTGAAATGCAGAATTTCAAGTTGTGATACAAATTCTGTAGTTGCACTTCAAACTTGTCTACAAAATTAAATAATTTGTTTTTTAACTGAAAGTAAGGAACGACATTAAAACTTAAAACGATCAGAAATTATTCCGTATATGAAATGGGGTATCCCCTCCTCAACGCCTCGCCCTTTACGCTAAAGTTTTTTATTGTTTAAAAAAATAGAGTTGTGAGAAAGGGTCTAACTTCAGCGTAGAGAGCGAGGCGTTGTGGAGGGGACAGCCTCTTTCATATACAGAATAATTTCTGTTCGTTTTAAGTTTTAATGTCGCTCCTTACTTTCAGTTAAAAAAAATTGTTTTTTTAATTTAATTTTTGAACGTTTTTGAATTAATGCAGGTTTTGGTTTTGGCTCACCGTACATGAATTATTAAAGCAAAAGGTACACATTAATTTTACTTTTATTTGGTCAAATGGCTTTCTCGAAAGTTGTTCAATTTTATTTACGAATATTTTTATTAGTAATTAATGTACGTAACTTATGAATTAACATGCGTAACAAACTTCTATATTCAAATATTAGTAATACGTACATTAGTGGGTTCGACCCCAAGTCAATACCTCGCTCTTCACGCTAGATTTTGAATTTTGTTCCAATTCTTTAAAAATGACCCCTTAATCATAAAGGCCCCTAATTAGAATAAATAGCTCTTATAAAAGTACTAAAAAATCTTTGCCTTAAAGAGCAAGGTATTGATTAGAGGGTGAACCCAATCATATACGTAATAATTTATGTTCGTTTTAAGTTTTGATGTTTTTCCTTACTTTCAGTTGAAAATGTTTTTATTATTTAATTTCTGATCGTTCTTTAAATAATCCTGGGAAATCCGGCGCCCCCTTCATATTAATGTCCCTTCCCCCATGAAAAATTCTCTATGGAAAGATCCTCCCACATAACTCCTGACTCACCCCCCACTACCAGAAAAAATCTCCCCTGAAAACGTCTGTATACTTTCCAATAATCAATACTATAAGTAAACATGGGGTTTACATATAGTATTGAACAGATTCAATCAAAATTTTGGAGATAGCCACTTTGTTCAGCTTGGTTGAAAGTTTCAGTAAGTATGTCTGAGTATATCAACCCCTCTCCTCGCCCACAACCCTAAGGGCAAGGGTTGTAGGTTATGCATGTCCCCTTTGCATATAGTATTTTTTATTGAGAAAGCCAGGCATGTTTGACTTTTAGTATCCAAAAAGACGAAGGGCATTCAGGTGAACCTTTCAGAGAAGGTTGAGGGTAGTGTTGAATTAAATCAAAACACGTTATGTGAATACGGGTTGTCAAAAGGGCGTAACTCAAGAATGACTGAGTGTATTAATTTGGAACTTTCAGGAAATGATGAGGAGGATGATCGAAAAGGTAATATATGCAGGCCATTCCTGCTGTTACAACCAGGGCCGTCAAGTATGGGGGGAGCGGGACGTTCCCGCCCTAATGTTTTGGGTCTCTTGGTAAAAAAAATCAGTCGGTAAAATCGTGGCGCGAAGCTTCACGGTTTTTCAGACGCCGCTAAAATTCTTTGTTCAGTTCAATAAAGACCACGAGAATACTGACATTTCATCTACAGAAATTTTGAACTTTGTCGGTAACCGCAGCAGTTTTACCGACTCCTGTCCTGATTTTACGGCTGGTGCCACAATTTTCCATTTGGTTAAATAAACAGCATTAAAACAGTTACCGCTAGTAAAGCTATTACCGCTATCAGTAATATCTAAAACTGTTACCGCTAGTAAATCTCAGGCTACTGCTAGTAGAATGCTTCGTCTGGATTCTGAGACCGCCATAGCAATTTCTACATTATTCTATAGAAGCTCTTTACCTTTTCAAAGAGATTCAGAGCTCCCTCATATGGCCTAATACTTTGGGTAGACTATGCTCCATCTTGTGCTAGTTAGGAATTGCGTAATATGTTATGAAAGACAAGTTTTTCTGACATAAATTACATAGACTAGATTTCTACTTTATGATATATATATATATATATATATATATATATATATATATATATATATATATTGTATATATCTCTTCCGTGTCAGAAAACCAGCGCGTCTTGTTTAGCTGCCAATATATTCAATTATTTTTTGTATATAGTCTGGTTTAGTTTTTCAAAGAGAGTGAGTATTTGACATTTTTGCAAAAAGAGATTCGCAAATTGGACACTATGAACGATATTAATTAATGTTTTGAATAATAGGAGTGTGAATGATTCTAATTAGCGATTGGATTGTATGAAGGTGGAGAAAAAAAGGATTAAACTGATTAACAGTTAAGGCAACCCTGAAAGGGCTGTTAACTCAGGTAATTTGTTACAAATTTGAAACAACAGTCTATGAAAATGACTAACGATGATAGAATGACATTGTGAGTTGACCTAGCTTCACCTCTCCGATGTGGTCTGTATAATACACAAGTGATGTTTGATAAGTATTGTCAATTTAAAATAGGATCTAACGTTCCCTTCGTCACCCCATATCTGAGAGCTGGGGAGGGGGGATGTCGATTTTGGAGGGAAAACCAAAAATACTCAGAATCGAAAATAAACGGGAATCTGCCTCAAGGGGAAGGCTCAAAGACCCTTCGTTCCCACATTTTTGAGGGCAGGAGAGGGAGAGGGGGAGTCAATTTCAGAGGGAAAACCAAAAATACTCAGAATCGAAAATAAACAGGATCTGTCTCATGGGCAAAGCTCAGTGGTCCTCCGTTCCTCCATTTCTGAGGGGCTGGAGTGGGCGGGGTCAATTTTGGAGGGAAAACCAAAAATACTTAGAATCGAAAATAAACGGGATCTGCCTCAAGGGGAAGGCTCAAAGACCCTTCATTCCCACATCTCTGAGGGCAGGGGAGGGAGAGGGGGAAGTCAATTTCAGAGGGAAAACCAAAAATACTCAGAATCGTAAATAAACAGGATCTGTCTCATGGGCAAAGCTCAGAGGTCCTTCGTTCCTCCCTTTCTGAGGGGCAGGAGAGGGAGGGGGTCAATTTTGGAGGGAAAACCAAAAATACTCAGAATCGAAAATAAACGGGAATCTGCCTCAAAGGGAAGGCTCAGAGGCCCTTTGTTCCCCCATTTCTGAGGGGCAGGAGAGATGGGGGGTCAATTTTGGAGGGTAAACCAAAAATAATCAGAATCGAAAATAAATGAGATCTGCCTCAAGGAGAAGACTCAGAGGCCCTTCTTTCCCACATTTCTGAGGGTAGGGGAGGGAGAGGGGGAGCAAATTTCAGAGGGAAAACCAAAAATACTCAGAATCGAAAATAAACGGGATCTGCCTCAAGGGGAAGGCTCACAGACCCTTCGTTCCCACATTTCTGAGGGCAGGGGAGTGCGGGGGTCAGTTTTGGAGGGAAAACCAAAAATACTCAGAATCGAAAATAAAGCGTGATCTGCCTCAAGGGGAAGGCTCAGAGGCCCTTCGTTCCCCCATTTCTGAGGGGCAGGGGGGGTCAATTTTGGAGGGAAAACCAAAAATAATCAGAATCGAAAATAAATGAGATCTGCCTCAAGGGGAAGACTCAGAGGCCCTTCGTTCCCACATATCTGAGGGCAGGAAGGGGAGGGGAGTCAATTTCAGAGGAAAAACCAAAAATACTCAGAATCGAAAATAAACAGGATCTGTCTCATGGGCAAAGCTCAGAGGTCCTTGGTTCCTCCATTTCGGTGGGGCAGGTGAGGGATGGGGTCAATTTTGGAAAGAAAACCAAAAATACTCAGAATCGAAAATAAACGGGAATCTGCCTCAAGGGGAAGGCTCAGAGACCCTTCGTTCCCACATTTCCGAGGGCAGGGGGGAGAGGGGGAGTCAATTTCAGAGGGAAAACCAAAAATACTCAGAATTGAAAATAAACAGGATCTGTCTCATGGGCAAAGCTCAGAGGTCCTTCGTTCCTCCATTTCTGAGGGGCAGGAGAGGGAGGGGTCAATTTTGGAGGGAAAACCAAAAATACTCAGAATCGAAAATAAACGGGATCTGCCTCAAGGGGAAGGCTCAAAGACCCTTCGGTCCCACATTTCTGAGGGCAGAGGGGGAGAGGGGGAAGTCAATTTCAGAGGGAAAACCAAAAATACTCAGAATCGTAAATAAACAGGATCTGTCTCATGGGCAAGGCTCAGAGGTCCTTCGTTCCTCCATTTCTGAGGGGCAGGAGAGGGTGTGGGTCAATTTTGGAGGGAAAACAAAAAATACTCAGAATCGAATTTAAACGGGCATCTGCCTCAAAGGGAAGGCTCAGAGGTCCTTTGTTCCCCCATTTCTGAGGGGCAGGAGAGGTGGGGGGTCAATTTTGGAGGGTAAACCAAAAATAATCAGACTCGAAAATAAATGAGATCTGCCTCAAGGAGAAGACTCAGAGGCCCTTCTTTCCTACATTTCTGAGGGCAGGGGAGGGAGAGGGGGAGCAAATTTCAGAGGGAAAACCAAAAATACTCAGAATCGAAAATAAACGGGATCTGCCTCAAGGGGAAGGCTCAAAGACCCTTCGTTCCCACATTTCTGAGGGCAGGGGAGTGCGGGGGTCAGTTTTGGAGGGAAAACCAAAAATACTCAGAATCGAAAATAAAGCGTGATCTGCCTCAAGGGGAAGGCTCAGAGGCCCTTCGTTCCCCCATTTCTGAGGGGCAGGGGGGGGTCAATTTTGGAGGGAAAACCAAAAATAATCAGAATCGAAAATAAATGAGATCTGCCTCAAGGGGAAGACTCAGAGGCCCTTCGTTCCCATATATCTGAGGGCAGGAAGGGGGAGGGGGAGTCAATTTCAGAGGAAAAACCAAAAATACTCAGAATCGAAAATAAACAGGATCTGTCTCATGGGCGAAGCTCAGAGGTCCTTCGTTCCTCCATTTCTGAGGGGCAGGAGAGGGAGGGGCTCAATTTTGAAGGGAAAACCAAAAATACTCAGAATCGAAAATAAATTAGATCTGCCTCAAGGGGAAGGCTCAAAGGTCCTTCGTTCCCCCATTTCTGAGGGTATGGGAGGGGGGAGTCAATTTTGGAGGGAAAACCAAAAAATGCTCAGAATCGAAAATAATGCATGATCTGCCTCAAGGGGAAGTCCCAGAGGCCCTTCGTTCCCCTATTTCTGAGGGCAGGGGAGGGAGAGGGGGAAGTCAATTTCAGAGGGAAAATCAAAAATACTCAGAATCAAAAATAAACAGGATCTGTCTCATGGGCAAAGCTCAGAGGTCCTTCGTTCCTCCATTTCTGAGGGGCAGGAGAGGGAGGGGGTCAATTTTGGAGGGAAAACCAAAAATACTCAGAATCGAAAATAAATGAGATCTGCCTCAAGGGGAAGACTCTGAGGCCCTTCGTTCCCATATTTCTGAGGGCAGGAAGGGGGAGGGGGAGTCAATTTCAGAGGGAAAACCAAAAATACTCAGAATCGAAAATAAACGGGATCTGTCTCATGGGCAAGGCTCAGATGACGTTCGTTCCTCCATTTCTGTGGGGCAGGAGAGGGAGGGGTCAATTTTTGAAGGAAAAACAAAAATAATCAGAATCGAAAATAAATGAGATCTGCCTCACGGGGAAGACTCAGAGGCCCTTCGTGCCCACATTTCGGAGGGCAGGGGAGGGGGGAATTCAATTTTGGAGGGAAAACCAAAAAATGCTCAGAATCGAAAATAAAGCATGATCTGCCTCAAGGGGAAGCCCCAGAGGCCCTTCTTTCCCTATTTCTGAGGGCAGGGGAGGGAGAGGGGGAAGTTAATTTCAGAGGGAAAACCAAAAATACTCAGAATCGTAAATAAACAGGATCTGCCTCAAGGGGAAGGCTCAGTTGATTTTTTGTCGTGTTACTTATGTAATAATGGAACATTTAGTATTTTTTCTAATGTAAGTGTTTTCTTAAGAAAATGGCCCATCTTTAACAAATATAGCCTTAGCTAGTTAAAACTGCGCATAAATTCTTGATTTTTGTCTTGTTACTTAGGTAATAAAGGAACATTTAGTATTTCTTTTCTAATGTAAGTGTTTTTTTAAGAAAATGGCCCATCTTTAACAAATATAGCCTTAGCTAGTTAAAACTGCGCATAAATTCTTGATTTTTTTATCATGTTACTTAGGTAATAAAGGAACATTTAGTATTTTTTTCCAATGTAAGTGTTTTCTTAAGAAAATGGCCAATCTTTAACAAATATAGACTTAGCTAGTTAAAACTGAGCATAAATTATTGATTTTTTGTCTTTTTAATTATGTAATAATTGAACATTTAGTATTTTGTCTAATGTTAGTGTTTGTTCTTAAGAAAATGGTCTATCTTTAACTATTATAGCATTAACTTGTTAAAACTTCATATAAATACTTAATTCTTTGGATAAGATTTTTCTTAATAAAATGGCCTATCTTTTCAAAATATATACTAAGTTATTTTTTATATTGTAAGTGTTTTCTTAAGAAATTGATTCATCTTTAACAAATATTACCTTAGTTAATTAAAACTACGCATAAATTCCTCATTTCTTGTCGTGTTACTTAGGTAATTTTGGAACATTTAATATTTTTTCTAATGTAAGTGTTTTTCTTAAGAAATTCCCACTGGAGGTTTTATGACTCCTCCCCACAACGAATTCAGATGGTTTTAGGACTCGTCTCACTCGCCATAACTCCATTCAACCTTGAGCGAAGGTATATAAGTTTGATGAAGTATTTTTCCACTTAACAGCTACATTAATAGCCTCCAAGATGATAGGACTGTATGACACAGAATTTATTGGATTAAAAAAATCATCTTGTGGTGTTATATTTGAATGTGCTTTTTTGTTATTGTCTATGGATCTCGAAGAAATTGACTGTTATCATTGAATAGTGAACTATAATCTGTTTGAGTATGATAAAAGCTTGTGGAGTACTACATTACGTTATATAAACAGACTGGGATTCTATGATAGAGTGATTACACCACTTAATAATACTGGTCAGGAACTGAGAAATGTTCAGGAGGAAGTCAGTGAAATTTGCAGCTTTTTTGGGGTTGAAGCACTCTACGTAAAGGGTAATGTACCTACAGATAAAGTTTTAATTCAAAAGTGTGACCCTAGGATTCCACTTTTCAATCTAGAAGAGTTTAAGTTTCCTAAATTTGAAGGGGGTTATCACCATCCTGAAGACGAGGTTAGGTTCTTCGCGCAGTGCATACCTAAGGACATACCTGATCGTGATAAATCCATAAGACATGGTTAAGAAACCTATTCTATATCATGGGATCATCGTTTCTGGATGTTTAAGTTTGAGCTCTAAGTACTATTTTTATGTAAATATGTGGTGTTGTTTTTTTTTCTGAAAAAAAAATATGTTAATACGTTTAAGCAATAAATATCTTTAAGCTTAACCCGTCGTAAGAAGCAACTTCTTTCTTGAATTCGCCTCCTAGATAAATAAAAAAAGACATTTCATTCAAGAAATTATGACAATATTCTAAGTAAGCAACAAACTCTTTCTTGAAGTTACCTCATGGATACACAATGCAGAAATTTCATTTAAGAAATTATCAAAAATTGTAAGTAAGTAGCAAATTCTTTCAAAAATATATTAATACCTTTAAGCAATAAATATCTTTAAGCTTAACCTGTCTTTATTCTTTAGAATAGTTTTATTCATTTCATTAAATTATGAATAAATTGTAAGTAAGTAACAATAGCTTTCTTGAATTCGCTTCCTGGACACAATACAGATATTTAATTTTTAGAAATCATAATAAAATCGCAAGTAAGTAATAAAGTCTTTATTGTTTTCACCTATTGGATACACAATACTGAAATTTAATTCAAGAAATTATGACGGAACTGTAAATAGGTAACACACTCATTCTTGAAGTCACCTCTTGTATACAAAATGCAGAGATTTCATTTAAGAAATTATCAAAAATTGTAAGTAAGTAGCAAATTCTTTCTTGAATTCGCCTCCTGGGTAAATAAAAAAGACAGTTCATTAAAGAAATTATGACAAAATTCTAAGTAAGTAACAAACTCTTTCTTGAAGTTACCTCATGAATACACAATGCAGAAATTTCATTTCAGAAATTATGAAAAAATTGTAAGCAAGTAACAAACTCTTTCATGAAGTCACCTCGTGGATACACAATGCAGAAATTTCATTAAAGAAATTATGAAAAAATTGTAAGTAAGTAGAAAATTCTTTCTTGAATTCACCTGTTGGATAAACAAAAAAGACATTTCGTTCAAAAAATTATGACAAAATTCCAAGTAAGTAACAAACTCTTTATTGTTTTCATGACTTAGATACACAATGTAGAAATTTAATTCAAGAAATTATGAAAAAAATTCTCAGTAAGTAACATACGAAAATTTCATTTAAGAAATAATGAAAAAATTTTAAGCATGTAATAAACTCTTTCCTGAAGTCACCTCTTGGATACAGAATGCAGAAACTTCATTTAAGAAACTATGAAAAAATTTTAAGAAAGAAACAAATTCTTTCTTTAAGCCACCTCATGGATACATAATAAATAAATTTAATTAAAGAAATTAGGAAAAAATTTTAAGTAAGTAGCAAATTCTTTCTTGAATTCACCTGCTGGATAAACAAAAAGACATTTCGTTCAAGAAATTATGACAAAATTCTAAGTAAGTAACAAACTCTTTATTGTTTTCACGACTTAAATATACGATGTAGAAATTTAATTCAAGATATTATGAAAAAATTCTCAGTAAGTAACAATTTCTTTCTTGAAGTCAACTCTTGGATACACAATACGGAAATTTCATTCAAGAAATTATGAAAATATTTGTAAGTAAGTAACAAACTCTTTATCGATTTCACCTCTTGAATATACAGTACAGATACTTCATTCAAGAAATTATGAAGAAATCACAAGTAAGTAACTTGTTTTTTCTCTCTATCACAAACAATTTTCACTTAGCTACACGATGTAGAAATTTTATTCTGCAAAAAAGTGAGCAGTACGAAAACTCCACGTTTTCAACCAGACTGGTTTTTTAGACAACACCCATTTTTAGGGACCAATCAGAGACAGCGGAGTTTGCCCAATATACAATAACTTGATTGGTGATTGGTTACACACCGCGACGGCGCATACATAGTGAGAGAGACATGCAAAGTCGACATAGCTTTATTTCATTTTTTTAAGGTTAATTTAGACGAGGTTACGTGCGCGCACGTAACCTTGTCTAAATTAACCTTAAAAAAATGAAATAAAGCTATGTCGACTTTGCATGTCTCTCTCACTATGTATGCGCCGTCGCGGTGTGTAACCAATCACCAATCAAGTTATTGTATAATGAGTAACCTCCGCTGTCTCTGATTGGTCCCTAAAAAATGGGTGTTGTCTAAAAAACCAGCCTGGTTGAAAACGTGGAGTTTTTGTACTGCTCACATTTTTGCAGAATTAAATTTCTACATCGTGTAGCTAAGTGAAAATTGTTTGTGATAGAGAGAAAAAACAAGTTACTTACTTGCGATTTTTTCATAATTTCTTGAATGAAATATCTGTATTGTATATCCAAGAGGTGAAATCGATAAAGAGTTTGTTACTTACTTACAAATATTTTCATAATTTCTTGAATGAAATTTCCGTATTGTGTATCCAAGAGTTGACTTCAAGAAAGAAATTGTTACTTAATGAGAATTTTTTCATTATTTCTTGAATTAAATTTCTACATCGTATATCTAATTCGGGAAAATAATAAAGAGTTTGTTACTTACTTAGAATTTTGTCATAATTTCTTGAACGAAATGTCTTTGTTTATCCAGCAGGTGAATTCAAGAAAGAATTTGCTACTTACTTACAATTTTTTCATAATTTCTTTAATGAAATTTCTGTACTGTGTATCCGAGAGGTGAATTCAGGAAAGAGTTTGTTACTTGCTTACAATTTTTTCATAGTTTCTTAAATGAAGTTTCTGCATTGTGTATCCAAGAGGTGACTTCAGGAAAGAGTTTGTTACTTACTTATAATTTTTTCATAATTTCTTTAATGAAATTTCTGTATTGTGTATCCAAGAGTTGACTTGAAGAAAGAATTTATTACTTACTTACAATTTTTTTCATAATTTCTTGAATGAAATTTCTACATTGTGTATCTAAGTCATGAAAACAATAAAGAGTTTGTTACTTACTTGGAATTTTGTCATAATTTCTTGAACGAAATGTCTTTTTTGTTTATTCAACAGGTGAATTCAAGAAAGAATTTGCTACTTACTTACAATTTTTCATAATTTCTTCAATGAAATTTCTGCATTGTGTATTCACGAGGTGACTTCAGGAAAGAGTTTGTTACTTGCTTACAATTTTTTCATAATTTCTGAAATGAAAATTTCTGCATTGTGTATTCATGAGGTAACTTCAAGAAAGAGTTTGTTACTTACTTAGAATTTTGTCATAATTTCTTGAATGAAATGTCTGTTTTATTTACCCAGGAGGCGAATTCAAGAAAGAATTTACTACTTACTTACAATTTTTGATAATTTCTTAAATGAAATTTCTGCATTGTGTATCCATGAGGTAATTTCAAGAAAGAGTTTATTGCTTACTTAGAATTTTGTCAAAATTTCTTGAGTGAAATGTCTTTTTTATTTATCCAGGAGGTGAATTCAAAAAAGAATTTGCTACTTACTTACAATTTTTGATAATTTCTTAAATGAAATTTCTGTATTGTGTATACAAGAGGTGACCACAAGAATGAGTGTGTTACCTATTTAAAATTCCTTCATAATTTCTTGAATGAAATTTCAGTATTTTGTATCCAATAGGTTAAAACAATAAAGACTTTATTACTTACTTGCGATTTTATTATGATTTCTAAAAATTAAATATCTGTATTGTGTCCAGGAAGCGAATTCAATAAATATATTTTTACTTACTTACAATTTATTCATAATTTAATGAAATGTATAAAACTATTCTAAAGAATAAAGACGGGTTAAGCTTAAATATATTTATTGATTAAACGTATTAACATATTTTTGAAAGAATTTGCTACTTACTTACAATTTTTGATAATTTCTTAAAGGAAATTTCTGCATTGTGTATCCATGAGGTAACTTCAAGAAAGAGTTTGCTGCTTACTTAGAATATTGTCATAATTTCTTGAATGAAATGTCTTTTTTTATTTATCCAGGAGGCGAATTCAAGAAAGAATTTGCTACTTACGACGGGTTAAGCTTAAAGATATTTATTGCTTAAACATATTAACATATTTTTTTTTGAGAAAAAAAACACATATTTACATAAAAATAGTACTTAGAGTTCACACTTAAACATCCAGAAACGATGATCCCATGATATAGAATAGTTTTTTTTTACCATGTCTTATGGATTTATCACGATCAGGTATGTCCTTAGGTATCCACTGCGCGAAGAACCTAACCTCGTCTTCAGGACGGTGATAACCCCCTTCAAATTTAGGACACTTAAACTCTTCTAGATTGAAAATTGGAATCCTAGGGTCACAATTTGGAATTAAAACTTTATCTGTAGGTACATTATCCTTTACGTAGAGTGCTTCAACCCCGAAAAAGCTGCAAATTTCACTGACTTCCTCCTGAACATTTCTCAGTTCCTGACCAGTATTATTAAGTGGTGTAATCACTCTATCATAGAATCCCAGTCTGTTTATATAACGTAATATAGTACTCCACAAGCTTTTATCATACTCAAACAGATTATAGTTCACTATCCAATGATAACAGTCAATTTCTTCGAGATCCATAGACAATAATAAAAAAGCACATTCAAATATAACACCACAAGATGATTTTCTTAATCCGATAAATTCTGTGTCATACAGTCCTATCATCTTGGAGGCTATTAATGTAGTTGTTAAGTAGAGAAATACTTCATCAAACTTTTATACCTTCGCTCAAGGTTGAATGGAGTTATGGCTAGTGAGATGAGTCCTAAAACCATCTTAATTCGTTGTGGGGAGGAGTCATAAAACCTCCAGTGGGAATTTCTTAAGAAAAACACTTACATTATAAAAAATACTAAATTTTCCATTATTACCTAAATAACACGACAAAAATCAAGAATTTATGCGCAGTTTTAACTAGCTAAGGCTATATTTGTTAAAGATGGGCCATTTTCTTAAGAAAACACTTACATTAGAAAAAATAGCTAAGGCTATATTTGTTAAAGATGGGCGATTTTCTTAAGAAAACACTTACCAAAAAATCAAAAATTTATGCGCAGTTTTAACTAGCTAAGGCTATATTTATTAAAGATGGGCCATTTTCTTAAGAAAAACACTTACATTAGAAAAAATACTAAATGTTCCATTGTTACCTAAGTAACACGACAAATAATCAAGAATTTATGCGCAGTTTTAACTAGCTAAGGCTATATTTGTTAAAGATGGCCCATTTTCTTAAGAAAACACTTACATTAGAAAAAAACACTAAATTTTCCTTTATTACCTAAGTAACATGACAAAAAATCAAGAATTTATGCGCAGTTTTAACTAGCTAAGGCTATATTTGTTAAAGATGGGCCATTTTCTTAAAAAAACACTTACATTAGAAAAAAAAATACTAAATGTTACTTTATTACCTAAGTAACACGACAAAAAATCAAGAATTTATGCACAGTTTTAACTAGCTAAGGCTATATTTGTTAAAGATGGGCCATTTTCTAAAGAAAACACTTAAATTAGAAAAAAAAATACTAAATGTCTCATTATTACCTAAGTAACAAGACAAAAAATCAACTGAGCCTTCCCCTTGAGGCAGATCCTGTTTATTTACGATTCTGAGTATTTTTGATTTTCCCTCTGAAATTGACTTCCCCCTCTCCCCCTCTGCCCTCAGAAATTGGGGAACGAAGGGCCTCTGGGTCTTCCCCTTGAGGCAGATCATGCATTATTTTCGCTTCTGCGCATTTTTTGGTTTTCCCTCCACAATTGACCCCCCCCCTACCAAACCCTCAGAAATGTGGGAACGAAGGGCCTCTGAGTCTTCCCCTTGAGGCAGATCTCATTTATTTTCGATTCTGAGTATTTTTGGTTTTCCCTCCAAAATTAACCCCTTCTCTTGCCTGCCCCTCAGAAATGGAGGAACGAAGGACCTCTGAGCTTTGCCCATGAGACAGATCCTGTTTATTTTCGATTCTGAGTATTTTTGGTTTTCCCTCTGAAATTGACTTCCCCTTCTCCCTCCCCTGCCCTCAGAAATAGGGGAACGAAGGGCCTCTGGAGCTTCCCCTCGAGGCAGATCATGCTTTATTTTCGATTCTGCGCATTGTTTGATTTTCCCTCCAAAATTGACTTCCTCCCTCCCCTGCCCTCAAAAACGTGGGAAAGAAGGGCCTCTGAGTCTTCCCCTTGAGGAAGATCTCATTTATTTTCGATTCTGAGTATTTTTGGTTTTCCCTCCAAAATTGACCCCCTCCCTCTCCTGCCCCTCAGAAATGGAGGAACGAAGGACCTCTGAGCTTTACCCATGAGACAGATCCTGTTTATTTTCGATTCTGATTATTTTTGGTTTTCCCTCTGAAATTGACTCCTCACCTCTCCGCTCCCACAGTATTTGGGGAACTAAGGGCCTTCGAGCCGTCCCTTTGATGCATATTCCCGTTTATTTGCGGAACTGTGTATTATTGTTTTCCCTTATAAAATTGGGCCCCTCCCTCTCATTCCCCGCAGACAGGGGGGACAGACGGACCTCTCAGCTTTGACCAGTAGGCCGAGCCCGTTTATATACGATTGTGAGTATTTTTGGTTGTTCCTACTAATTAGACTTCCTCTTCTCCCTTCCTGAACCAAAGAGATATGTGACCAAAGGGCCTTTTGTACTTCCACTTTATGACGATTCCTGAGTATTTACGATTCTATGTCATGTTTGTTTTCCCTCCAAAATTGACCCCTCCCTCTCCTGCCCTTCAGAAATGGCGGACCGAAGGACCTATGAGCTTTGCCTATGAGATAGATCCTGTTTATTTTCGATTCTGAGTATTTTGGTTTTCCCTCCAAAATTGACCCCTCCCTCCCCTGCCCCTCAGAAATGGAGGAACGAAGGACCTCTGAGCGTTGCCCATGAGACAGATCCTTTTTATTTTCGATTCTGAGTATTTTTGGTTTTACCTCTGAAATTCACTTCCCCCACTCCCTCGCCGGCCCTCAGAAATGTGGGAACGAAGGGTCTTTGGGCCTTCCCCTTGAGGCAGATTCCTGTTTATTTTCGATTCTGAGTATTTTTGGTTTTCCCTCCAAAATCGACCTCCCCCCTCCCGTCAGAAAAACTTGTCCTTCATAACATATTATGTAACTAGCACAAGATGGAGAAGAGTCTACCCAAAGTATTAGGCCATGTGAGGGAGCTCTGAATCTCTTTGAAAAGGTGAAGAGCTTCTATAGAATAATGTAGAAATTGCTATGGCGGTCTCAGAATCAAGACGAAGCATTCTACTACTGCTATTAATTCTACAGCCACTGCTATTACTCCTGGGTACTTCTACTATTGCTACTTAAGTTAAGTGTATTAAGATGAAAATTTTGTGGTATGTTGAAACAGTGTTAAGCTAAATAAAAACACAATATGCGTATACAGTTTGTCAAGATGACCTATCAATTTGTCAAGATGAGTATTAAAGTTGAAAGTTTCAGCGTCTGTTAAGTGGGATGTTGGAAAAAAAACCAAAGGTACCATGTGCATACTACTATTACTACTACGACTATTGGTACTACTAAAGATAAGGGCATTGAGGCGAAGGTTTCAAGGAATGTTTAGGCTGATGCTGAACGAAAGAAAACGAAATATGAACATATAGATTTTCAAAAGTGTGTAACAGTTAGAGGGAGTTTCAATTAAACGTAAAGATGCTTGCAGTTTTTCAAAATAGCATATAAGCAGTATCATAGGCAGCGCAGCGCTATCACAGAAACTTTTAAAGGATTGCATTCATTTTTAGAGGCAACGCTATAGCGTTGCCTATAGTAAAGGCACCAATGTTTTATTATTTTTTTTTGTCCAAAGGCACTTCATATGGAAGGGGTCGTCGTAAAAACTTCAAAGGGTGCTCATTCGATTGGGAATCGAGATTTCTAGTGTCCTTCTTAAGGGTCAAAAGTGATTGGAAGCCAACGAACACCCCTTCCGCGCCCACCATTTCCCCAAACGCGTCCAATCATAATTTTGAGATAGCCAGTTTGTTCTAAGTAGTTGATTTCCAGATAGAAATTATATTTTTGAGGAGGACACTCCCCCACAGCCATCAGGGCAAGGGTTGTACGTTATGCCCTGTAGGCATATAAGGTTTTATAGAAAGCGTTGTCGTAGAAACTTCAAAAACGGCTCATTCTATTGGAAATTTAAATGGCTAGTGCCCTTTTTAATAATGGAAAGTAATTGGAACGCAACTAACACCCCTTCCACGTCCACCATTTCCCCAAACACATCGAATCAAAATGTTGATAGCCATTTTGTTCAACGTAGTTGAAAGTTCTGGAAATTATATCTTTGAGCATGACACTCCCCCCAAGGTCTTCAGGGCAAGGGTTATAAGTTATGCCCTGGGGGCATATATGGTTCTTATGGAAGGAATGCTCGTATAAACTTCAGAGAGGGCTCATTTGATAGGAAATTGAAAATTCTAGTTCATTTTTTAAGCGTCAAAAGATATTGGAGGGTAACCAGCCCCCCACGCCTTTTTGTTTGGGATACTCGTATAAACTTCAAAGAAGGCTCATTGGATTGGAAATTGAAAGTTCTAGTTCAATTTTTAAGAGTCAAAAGAGATTGGAGGGCACCTAGCCCCCAATTACTGTTTTAAAAAAAGTTCAAAGACCATATAACGAAAACTTCGGGGTCGACACAGCCCCCCAGGGCCCGAAGGCAGGCGTTGTAGGTTGCACCCTGGGGGAATATATGGTTCTTACGAAAGGGATACTCGTATAAACTTCAGAGGGCTCATTTGATTGGGAATTGGAAGTTCTAGTTCCCTTTTTAATAGTCAAAAGAGATCCGAAGGCAACTAGTCCCCCCCCCCCGCCTCCTTTTTCCAAACCCATCTGGGGAAAATTTTGAGATAGACATTTTGTTAAATAAAATAGTTCAAAGGTCGGATAAGAAAAAAAATCCAGTGTCAATACAATCCCCCAGGGCCCCGGAGAAGGCGTTCTAAGTTATGCCCTAAGGGCATGTATGGTTCTTATGAAAGAGATGCTCGTATAAACTTCATAGAGAGGTAATTTGACTCAAAATTGAATGTTTTAGTTACTATTTTAAGAGTTAAAAGAGTGAAGGGCACCTCGGCCCCCCCCCCCCATACCATTTTTCCCCAAGCCCGTCTACTACAAATTTTGAGATAGCCAGTATTTTAAAAAATTGCTCAAAAATTAAATATTAAAAATTCCGGTGTCAACAAAGCCCCCCAGGGCCCAGGGAGTCGGTGTTGTAAGTGTTGTACTGGGGGCGTCTATGGTTCTTATGAGAGGGATGCTTGTATAAACTTCGGAGAGGGTTCACTTGATTGGAAATTGAAAGTTCTCGTTCACTTTTTAAGAGTCAAAAGAGATTGGAGGGCAACTATTCCCCCCTCCATGCCGTAAATGCATCAGATAAAATTTTCTGATGACAATATGCCCTGGGGGCATATATGGTTCTTATGGAAGGGATGCTCGTATAAACTTCATAGAGGGCTCATTTGATTGGAAATTGAAAGTTGTAATTCACTTTTATGAGTAAAAAGTGATCAGAGGGCAGCTAGCCTCCCCCCACACTCCATTTATTTTTTTTCCCAAGACAAACTTCATATAGAAGGGGTCGTCGTATAAACTTCAAAGGGGGCAGACTTTTTTCACTTTGATATTGTTCCTTTGATACCAGTTGATTTCATTTTTTTTTTAAGTTTGATTTTGAAATAAGGAATTTTTAAAAACTTGAAACTTTTTGCAATCAAAAACGAACAAAAATTAATTACAAAAAACTTCCCGAAAAAAAAAGTTCTTCAAAGAACAGTAAAGGCCATTTTATACTTAAACTCAGCAGATACAAATACCTTTTAAAATTCAAACTCAAAACGACCAGAAATTACTATTAAAGAATAAATGAAACCCAAAACGAACAGAAATTAAATAAGTAATAATATAAGCGAATAAATAGATCTTAAACCCAGTAATGCTTAGACTGAATATGAAAATCAAGCTTAAAACGAAAAAAAATATTTCACTATTGAAGCATAAATGAAAACTTAAAACCAACAGAAATTAAATAAACAATCAACGCAAACAAACATACAATAGATATTAATGTAAATTAAGAAATAAATCTTAAGTGAAACTTAAATTGAATACACAAATCAAGCTTGAAACGAACAAAAATCACTACAAACAAGAGTTTGGGTAAAAGAGTTTCACTGTAAAAGTCTAAAACCTACTGCGTCATTGGCGCTTTACTCAAAACCTATATGCGTCTTGAACAGTCTTGGAAAGTATAAACAACATCAAATTGAATATTTGATATATAATGATATTAGTTGTTGAAAGATCCATCAGTTAACTAATTTTTTTCAATATAATTTTTTTTTTTTTTCAATGATTAAATAGCTGTAAAATATATTAATTTTAATATACTTCAGTTGCATTGAAACACCAGTGGCGTAGTAGACTTTTGGTTTATTTACAGTTAAGGAAGGGGGTAGTACCCAATTTCTCGTTTGCGGTGAAACTATATTCGTCTTGAACAACTTTAGAAAGAACTAATAAATTAAACTGAATATCTGGTATATAATGATATTAATTAAGCTCATCAGTTCAAAATTTTCCTATAATTTTATGTTTATTTTCAATATTAAGTACAAAAGAAAATATTTGTAATGAAATTGGTTTTCAGTAAAGCACCAATGACGCAGTAGATCTGACTTTTACAGTGAGAGAAGAAGGCGATACCCACTCTTGTTTGTAGAGATTTTTGTTCGTTTCAAGCTTGATTTGCACATTCAATTTAAGTTTCACTCGTTTTAACATTTATTTATTCACTTATATTAACATTTATTGTATGTTTGTTTGCATTGATTGTTTATTTAATTAAATTAAAAGTTCTATCGCCCTTTCTAAGAGTCAAAAGTGATTAGAGGGCAAGCTGCCTCATTCTCAAGCCCATTAATTCTCCAAACATATGTCAACCCCACACAGCCCTCAGAGCAAGGGCTGTAATCTATTCAATTTGTCAGTTGTTTGTATACAGTATTTATAATTGGGAAATAATAAATAATAAATATATTATTTATTATTGACCTTTGGTGTTCAAAAACACCAAGTGCATTCAAGTGAAGCTTTCATAAAATATTGAAGGAAGTGATGAACTAAATCAAAACGTGTTACGTGCATACAGGTTATCAAAAGGGAGAAACTCAGGAATGATCGAGCATTAAGTTGAAACTTTAAGGGAATGATGAGAGGGATAATCAATGGACTAAGGGCATGTTGAGGGGAATGTTGAAATAACCAAATGAAACTATGTACATTTTACTGCTATTGCTACTATTACGACTGATATGACTACTAACTCTACAGAGGTTAAGGGTATTAAGGTGAAACTTACAGGGAGCATTTAGAGGTTGTTAAAGTAAACCAAAACACAGTGTATGCATTCAGGTTACCAAAAAGATATATGAGCAATTTCTCAGGAAACGATTAGAATATTAAGTTGAAACTTTCAGTGAGTGTTGAGAGGGATGTCGAACTAACCAAAAGGCACTCTGGGCATACTGTTACAACTACTACTGCTTAAGCTATTACTAATATTATTTTACGACTACTACTACTGAGGCTAAGGGTAGGAAGTTGAATAATTTACAGAATGTTTAGGGGCATCTTGAGCTAAATAAAAACACACACTATACAAGCAGGCTGTCAATTTGTTCTTTTCTTAAATGAATCCAAAATTCTGATTAAGGATCGACGTTTCCTTCTCAGTCCTATCCTAAAAATCGCAAGTTGGAAAAAAAATATTTAATGCAACATATTAAAAAACAATAATATCTCACTTTTACAACAACAATATTAGGTAAAAATAAATTCCAACACCAGTACACAATTAAGTGAATAAAATTTAGAATAAATCAACGGATCTATAAACCGACTCCTTTAAAACAAAACGATGAAAAAATATATGCATTGAATATAAATGAACACAATCAAGGAAGCGTCGTATAGTTCCTGAACTATCACGAATAGGAAAAAGCTTGTGCAGAAAAATCTTAACAGTAGAAAAAGCGTTTAACAATACTGAACTATTTTGCAAAACGGTGTTCATTCCACTTTTTGAGGAAAATAAGTTAGAAAACGACACATATTTTTCTAGTTGGTATTATCCACGGTGCAGCAATTAAAGAGGGGGAAGAGACCAGCCTTTACAGGGACAAATACAAGTTGCTTTACCTCATCATTTTTTACCTCTATCCAAGCCCCCGTCCAGGTGGGGTTCTTCAGGGTCTGAAAAGTGTCTATTGGGTAATGGGTCATTAGCCAACAATCAAAAGTTTAGTCTTTAACATTAGCTTTAAAAAACAAGCTTGTTTACAAAATAATCTAGGTAATTATTGCTGAGAAATGGTACTCTTACGACGCACTAACCAGCCAAAAATTCATATAAAGTTTGTTATAGGAAGTCCTAGATTTTTCTCGGAGAAACTATTTTATCATACCCATCAGAGTTACTCAGGAATGAGGGCCAGCCAGCCACCGCCCCAAATAGCATGAACGAATTTTACGATTTCCATCCATATTTTCATAGAAATTGCCAGTTTTGTGTTATTCTGATCAATTAAAATTACGCATACATTGTACGTGCTGTCGTCTCATGGACGAAAATTGTGCATACCAGGCCGACACTCATAGTTACAAAAAGGACATACAACCCAGATTTTACAAACGTTCAGTATTACTTTTCCTTTTTAATTGGGTGTAAAATTGGTTTAGTAAACATAAATGTTTCATTCTGACTCATTACTATGGTAGGCGCCCCTATTAATTTTTCTCCCTCGTACACACTTCTAGTAATTTTTGTCCAACATTACTTTTTTATTGCTTCGGCCGACACGCACTAAGTTCATAAGCTACTATTTGAAGCAATAAAAAGGAAAAGAAAAGTTAGTATCCTAAATGTTCAAAAAACTGAAAAAAAATAAGAACAAACCGAGTGAAGACGCGATTAGTGGTAAGCACGTTTATGGTACTATTTAAAAGAATACGAGTAACTTACAAGAGTGGGAACTGCCGCTAGTATTGGCGAAGAAAACCTCAACACCATCTAACATTTGGTGCCACTTGGCATTTTTTTCAGTATTATTATAAGAATAACTAAATTAAATTGCATGCTTGGTTGAATTAGTGGATTAACACGTTTTTTTTTTTTTTTTTTTTTTTTTTTTTTTTTTTTTTTGCCGGCACTAGCACCCAGATTCCACTCTTATAAATTAACATTCGGTGCTACTAAACCAAGAAAACAAAAGGAAATTCAGGAAAAAAACAACTGAACGCTAAGAGATTTGTACTAATAATGAGCTAAATCAGCCTGAAATTTAGATTATGGTTGAAAATAAAGATAGCATAATTGGCAAACGAAAAAGCGAAATCTCAAACCTAAAAGTAAGAACACTCAGAAACAAGCACTCAAAATATCATTCGATTTCATTAAAATTGGCTCAGAGTCCACTGTTTACAACTTTAATGGTAGCTAGTAAATCAAACTGACAAGTATGTTGAATTCTCGAAATCAATGAAATGAAGAAACATAACTGCAATCCAGAAATTTAAAACAATAGTTTTTGTTCTATCAGTTGAATCTTAAATATCTTTTTCCTTTTTTTGCAATGCACCAGGCAATTTTTGACACAGCAAGCGTGGAAAGAGAGGGTGGGGGTCAAATTTCAAAACTAATTAAGAAATTAAATAATTGCGAAATTCTCTCACTACTGCTTTTCTAGCCAAGAGAAGTTTTTTGTCGGAACTCGCATTCAAAAAACGTATTTAAACTCAAATAGAAAACCGGACCATAGCACTATAGGGCATGGAATAGGAAATAATCAAAAACCAGCGTAGCAAGTCAAGCGCTCTTAAAGTGGTGTCTACCCCCGCCCTCAAACTCCTGGGCATTGAAGATAGAAATTCCAAAAACAACCAAAAAAATTTCTTTTTGACTATGATAAATTCAAAAAAGGTTTTAGTTTTTGAGCGAAGAGGTTTTTAGTTAAGTACTGTTTTGAGAAAGGAAAATTTTAGATTTAATTTGGCAGCATATACACTGCAATTGCTTTCTTTATGGACAGCAAATGTATTATTCGTAATATTTGCAACCGATCCATATAAAACAAAACAAAAATCTATTTGAAATCTTCTTAAGGTAGGAGGATTGAGAAAATACCACCTGACATCTTTTTGTATTTCAATTTATTAGTTTTTTAATTCAGAGTATGTTTCTACGTTACCGTTCAAATTTATAATCATAATCCAGAATCGGCAACGACTTGCAAGAAACTGATAAAATTTAACAGCTATGAAAGTATACAAAAAAATTGTTTTAAGTCTTAGAAATGCCACAAAAAAAAGTATGGATCATTCAACGAAAAAAGAGTAAATAAAACAATACGATAAAAATTAACGCTGAACAAATAAATTGAATAGTATAAGCAAAAAAAAACTTTGAAAACAATGGTAGAGGCACAAAATAAACGCATTACGTGGCAACACATTAAAACATTACGGGGGGAACAATCTTAGGAGAGGGAGTTCCTCTTACTCTCATTCCCTGTGTACCGGTTAAATGCAACGAATATATAACCATGGTAACTTCAGCACACACACAAAACATCTAAACCAAAAATCCGTAAGGATTATACCTCAGGGTTTTAACATCCTGAGGTCATTCAGCGTTCACCCGGGTCATTCAGCGTTTAACATCCTGACGCCAGAAACGTACTCAGGAATTTAGTTTGAGATTGGCTCAGAAGATATAAATACAATTTGATGTGTACTAACACCCCTCACCCTGTGTACGACCCGAGTTAACAAGTATATGTATTATATTGAATGTATTAATAAAAACAGAAATTCTGCAGCCACAACAAATAAATCCGCAAAAACTACTAAAGTACAGACAATTCTTTCATGAGCCAGGTAAAAAAGGGATATATACAAATGGTGAAACGAATAACAAATGTAAGCTCTTTCCAGTAGGAATATTACCTTTAGAGATATGCACAAGCAGGCACGTACACAAGGGGAAGGGGGTCTTCAGATATTACCCCCTCCTCACTGAAACCACAAGATTTTGAACGGTTTCTCTGATCTTTTGCATTATTTTTCAATTGTTTTGCCTACTTTGAATCTGTTTTTAGCTTTCTTATAAAACTATGGACGTCAGATAAGCACTTTAGTTAGGAGTCCGTCGATATTACTTCTCAAACAAGCGCTTAGTTTACTTCCATCATGAGTGACAAACCAGCATATGAACAAAAAAATGGTATCCTGCAAGCGCGGATCCAGGATTTTTTTTTTTTTTGGGGGGGGGGGGGGTACTAATTTTCGACTAATTGTACTGATTTTTACCTAAGTTTTACTAATTTTCAACTTATTTTCGACTCGGTCAAAAATTTCGGGGGGGGGAGGGGTTCAAACCGGGTAATCCCCCCCTCCCTGAATACGGCCTTGGTATCCTGAATGTATGTTTGCATTATAAATTCTTTGTCTCTCCATATCGCGGTCGTCACTTTTTCTATTGGCCACAAGTATGGGTTGTACTGACCACAAGTATTAGCCACAAGTTTCAGACATCGACACTTACTTTATCGACTTAAGTGATACAGAAACTTTTATTTTACAGATATTCTCTAGATTTTAATATTTGAGAGGAAAGCTGAAACTATCTGAAATTTAGCAGTTTTTATAACCCTTACCTTTGGTTCACGTTGATGGAATTTTTTTAACGCAAAACGGCTCACAGATAACGGATGCAGGAAAATCACAAAGTGTTCACACAGAAACGGTTCACTGCAGCCGTTGAAACGCATTATGAGATATTTAAAAGCATATACTTAGGAATAGGCTAAATCAAGTTCTAGAAGACAAGAAAAATATCCAAAGGATTAACCTGAATCAGCCTTGGCTAGCTATGCCTAATGAAAAATATAATTCTTATCTTCTAGGCTAATTTCCCTCAAAATACCCCCCCCCCCAGGCCTCAAGTATTAAATCTTGTATTAAAGAAACATGACCCTCATGTTTTTTGTCAAAAATTAATGGAAAACTTCTGATAAACATGGTTACTTTCTCAGGTACTTGCAATCTATGGTTCTATATAACGTTCAATTCAGAATAACGGATGCGCTTTTCAACGACTCAGTAGAAATATTTCAACGCAGTTGCCGAACCGTTATGACGCATAAAATGGCAGCAAAAAATGGAGGAAATTTCACGGGACACGCAAAAACGGCCGTTTTGCGCGAAATCACACCAGTGGGAATCCAAGGTTAAGTTTTAGAAAATGTCCTTTCTAGAGTAGGAATCTCCTCTCTTAAGAGAATGTGACCTATAGATATCTACCAGAACTCGGCACACTGTTAAATTATACCAAAATTCAGAAACAAAGGTTGATTTTCGTGTTATGCTGATCTCCAACTGACTGAAGGAGGTTTCTCTAAAATTCAGCTTAATTTTACTAACATTATTTCAAATTTAATCGAAACATGCCTAATTAAGTTTCGGGACTTGTCACCTGTAGCATATTTCTTAGCTTACCCAAATATATTCCAACAGTTTCGGGAAGCATTCGAAAATTAACGACAATACCCCTCATAATAAAAGAAAAAAATCACAATAAATTGGTAATGATTAAGACAGAGAAGGTACAAATACAAATTTTTCTAATCTATAAAAAAGATTTTTATTGGCAGATGCTTTTTCTTTATTTAGGTTTTACCATTCGAAGCGCCTTGAAAAGTTGAATATTTTGAACCTTTCAGTTATATTTTGCACAAATTGTCACATACACAAATTATTTAAGCGACGACCATAATATATTTTGAAGTAAACATAGAATAGCTTTAATTCAACTTTAGAACTTGAAATTCTGACGTAGACTTTGGACACTTAAAAACGAAGTTTTTCGCTACAAATACGTTTAAATCCTTCCATATGACAACGATGATATAGAGACAACAATAATAGCTATATATATACGTAATAAAAAAAAACTAAAATTTGCTACCGAACGTATCTACCCCATTGCAATTTAAAACAAATTAAAATAATTAAAAAATAAAAATAAACTTAAAACATCACGAATCCATAACAGGAGCCTCCAAGACCTCCATTAAAAACTGATCAATATTAGTTTGGGAAGACATATGGAAGAAAAACAGGTAATCTAAACACTTCAGACCAACAGATCTGAGTGACGGTAATCGAATAAGAAGTTTTGCAAATCGGCCAGGTTCTTCAGGGTGTGAGTTTCGACAGTACTCCTCCAGAGCTATGTAAATCTGCTCCCGAACTTTTTCCACCTTTTCAATGGCTTTCAGTCCTTTGGTATCTACAAGATGATAAATTATTTTTAAAATAAAAAACTGATTAATTTTAAATAATTTAATGTTATTTAAGTTCATTAATCAATATTAAAAGTAAGCTTTAAAAATTACAATTATTTTTAAAACGGCTGTGAAAATAACGCACACTGACATTTGAATTTTCCGGTTTCAGTGCAGACGATTGTAGTAGATCTTTAGCGAAATTTCACCGAGATCCATTTCCAAAAACGTATTTCTAGAGGGGTAGAGGACAAAAAAAAGCCATCAAGATAAACAACTCATAAGGGACTAGAATATGCTTGAATTAAGGAAAAATTCACTATTTGATTTATTTTTGTAAGATTTAAGTATTTTTATAGGACATAGGCAAAGTTATTAACCTTCAGTTATAGTTTTTTTTAAGTAGGTTGCGACATCTTTGTCAACCCAAGTGACCAGATCCGACTACAGCACTATTCTAGTGCATTTTCCAATTATAAACCTATGTTTGGATTAAGACTATAAACAATGGAGACTGAAATACATTGCGATATCTTTTGTTCATCTTTCGGAGATGTTTCTTCCCTACATAGGCGTCTGTATAAACCACAAGTCCAAGGCCGTATCAAGAGGGGTTGGGTTCAAAGTATGATTTCCCCCCCCCCTGAAATGTTGTCCAACTCGTGAAAACGCGACAAAAAAATGTTTGATACATTTAAGGTTTTTTTTTAAACCCCACCACCCCCGAAAAATACCCCCCCTCCCACCGAACAAAATCCTGAATACGCCCTTGATAAAGTCACAGCCTCACACAGATCGGCAACCTCATAGTCGGGAATTTTGTAAACCATATTATTAAAAATTTACTAACAGTATCTCCTTCAGTTAATAGTGAGTATGTTTTATGTTTTTGGGGCTTCTCAAGCCTAGTGGGATTTTCTTGATATTTCAGCTAAGCACTCAAAAGACTCAGTGTTGAACTAGAATAGGGGGGGGGGGCAACGATCTCATTTCAATTGCGTTCCTCAGATGACCACTTAAGGCAAATAGCTAGTGGTTTGGTGCCTAATGTTATTGGGTTATGTGAAGAATTTCTGGATCCCAGCAATTAAATGCTGTTTCAGGATGGAACTCTTGAGCCGATGGGGGATGACCGAAGGTGGTATTGCCGTGTAATTATCCAGAAACTTTCGGTATTCCTTTAATCTAAGCAGTAAAGTCAGTTTATGCGCTTCAATGTCCTCTTTCATGGAAGACAGTGCAGAGTGCGAGAATCAATGGAAAACGAATTTATCTTTCAAATCTAGACGGCCCAAGCCATGTTCACTTTATACAAAGAATTTGGATTCTCCTTCCAAGACCAAAGCACAAGGATCAATATCATGGTTTTCCCTATGTAGGCGAGCTACGAAATGCGAATAGAGTGCAAAAATGCGAATTAGAGTGCAAAAGTTACATATTACTACTCCTGCTAACAACTCACCGCAGCACAAAGACGCCTGAGGCCAACACAGCTACGCACACTCCTTCATCTTCATTCAAAGCCTCCCTCTTTACACCCTCCCAAGAAGTTCCATTTCCTTTAAATCTTTGTTTACGCACCCTCCCATCCCATTAGGGGACAATCTGTCCCTGATATTAAACCCGAAGAACAGGCCAGAACAAATGCCTAATGACGAAATACTTACCCGGATTCATCAAAACAATAGCTCTGAGGCATCCCAGCTCAACAAGGTCAAGTCTCATTTCTCTGAACTTAGCTACAAGTTCGCCAAGTATTCTTTCATAGATATTTTCGAAGCCAACTGAATGTGCAGATCTTCTATCGATAACAAGACCTGTGGCCAGAACGATTCCATCATTTAAAACAACAGATCGGTGAGATATTCCTGCTATTAATAGCTCATTCCAGCCTGAAAATAACAAATTCATTATACCATATGTTTTCAATGCTAAAACACAGTAAATGTGAATATTCAGCTTATACGTTTACAAAGACAAACAAAAGTAAGAAAGAGGACATATTTCGTTGCGTAAAGAAAAACAAAATGAAAAAGCGAAAATATTTCATGTGTGTGGGGCTAAACGGTGGTAGACCTACGTGATCCACGAGCGCCACTTTTAGTTAGAAGAATTGGAATTTCACAATTTTTGAACATTAAAACAGCATTGTCTGGTTGAAATAATTATTGGCCTGAAAAATACACAAATACGTGACCTTTCGGTACCGTCAGTCGACCCTCGATGGCTCGCAATCCTTGATATTCCAAATTATTTCCAATTCCCTTGGAAAAACCTGTCTACGTCAAAGAAAAAACCACGCATAACTTGAAATAATGTTGCGGTTATATTTTACCTCTGTAAGTCGAGGTGACCCGAAAATTACTTCTATAACTCGAAATTCAGTAGATAAGCCATTATTTAATTTTCGCTTTACCTCCACAAGTTAAGTTTACCTCTGTGTCTTGAAGTTTTTTCAATGGACCTCTGTTAGTTGAAACCCCGGTATGCAGGTTGCAACGTTTAAACTTTGATGTGTATTAATTGTATTTAACATATTTTAGAATCAGATTCTGTTAATGTTCAGGTGTCTATCTCGTAGCAAACTAAATTTATAATTGATATTTGAAAGCTAAGTCTTGACATTTGAAAGTCAAGCCTTGATATGTCAAGTCTATAACACAATAATAACGTTATTCTTAACTTTGTAGTGGCAGTAAGGATTAATAGCGATTTTATACCTCTTCAACTAGAATTTTCCTTTGGCTTACCTCTATAACTCGTTACCTTTTTAAGTCGAGTTTTATGTAGAATTACCTCTATAACTCGAACTATGCATAATTTAAACTATATAAAACTGGAAGAAAAATCGTCGTCCCATAAATTTCGAGCTAGCAAGAGTTGAGTGCATAGTCAATATATCGACGGTCAATAGAGCATTTTTTCTGTATTTCAAATCTGCATTTGCTGTCCTTTTTTTTCTTGCAATGCGCATCGGTTAATATTGCAAATTTCTGAGAGGGAAATCTCAAAGGCAGTTTTTACAGACAGTGTTTAAAAGATGCCCGAAAATACTTCATCGCCTGGGTTCTAATTTTGGCAGCATAAAATTATAAAGAGGACATTTTTATTCGAAATTTTTTTAACAATCTCTACTTTAGCCAACTTAGCTAGCTCGGGTGCGATGTTAATGCTAGCAACGGACAATCTGAATGGCACGTGGATTTCACAATGATGAGTGTTAAGTAACAGAAGATGTAATTGCCGAATGTCCATAACTCTCAGCCAATCACAAATCTTCAGCTCTGAAATCTGTTGAATCTGGCGTTACATAATAGATACTAGAAGCTAGGCGAGTATTTCTCATTATTCTACTGTCAGTTGATTTCATTGAATGTGAAAAATTCAAATTCATTTAATTCAAAAACAAGACATAGCTCTCGTGGGCAAAGCCCAAATATGATGTCTCTTAGTCATAAATAGCAAAGTAAAGTTTTCTGATAAAACTTCGTCAGGATAAATAAACTAAAGGACAAAAACAATGATTGAGAATAAAATTGTCTGATAAAACTTCGTCAGGAAAAAATAAACTAAACAATAAACACACTAGAGATCATTGTAATACTTCACAAAGCTTGGCACAAAGCTTTTACTGTAGCGTATGGTGTTACAGTGGACTGGGGTTAGTTTTGGAACCTTCTCAGCCACTTCCCTGGGGGGACGAGATCTTATAGGGATAAGAGGTTGGGGAAGGAAATATCGGTAGATGGGTTGTTGGAGGAGCAAAATCTCTGGCATAATTTTTCTCGGCGGGAAGAAAGGGATTCAAATTTAAATTCCTTGAGATAAAAGGATAAGGTAGAGGGGAACGGCTATAAATGATTTGCAGGGATCTCTCCTGAACTAGTTCTAATTTATCAGTTTCATCCTGGGTAAGGGCAAAGTGCCAAACCGGACAAGCATATACAACTAAGGGGCAGATGAAAGAGCAAAATATTAGTTTCAGCTTGTCCTTAGGAACGCGACATTTTTCATTGTTTTTAGTATTTGGATTGCGCCGTTAGCTTTTTTTACAATTGTCTTTGTATTCTCCCGCCATGAGAGGTCAGAAGAAATCACCACACCAAGTAAAGTTATTTTATGAATTATTAGCTCGGAAGCGATAGGAGGTTCGAAAGACGGTTGAGTATTCCGAAGAAAAGAAAATGTTGTGACCGAGCATTTGTCTTTATTCACGACCATGTTTTGTGCAGCCGCCTCTAAGGTAACTTGGTCGATGAAACCAGCAGCATTGCTCTTCGAATCCTCAGATACGACTTCCGTTAAGGACAAGTCATCAACGTATTTCCATCTGTCCCCCAGCTCAGCAGCAATTTCATTTATCATGAGGAGGAAGCCCAGCAGCCGGATCACAGTTCCTTGTGGAATTCTAAGAAAAACTGGCAGAGAAGTGGAAAATTGGTCTTTATACTTTACAGTTTGCTCTCTATTTGTTAAGAAGCTCTTGATGATTTTAATAATAAAGCTGGGTATATTTTTTGCCGCCATTTTATGTCTCACTGCTAGAATATCAAGTTAGAACTTTAAAAAATAATTAGTTGTTTTTCTTTTTCTGGAAAGAGGGAAAGGAAATCAGACTTATGAGTCTTAGGAAAGGAAGAAAAATATTGTTTCTCCAGTCCTTACAAAAGGGTATATATTACGGTTATATTTTCTGTTCTTTCAGACAGGCTTATTTTATTATTTTAAAAAATATTATTTATTTGACTATTATATTGTTATTTTATTTATTACTACACTATTATATTTTTCTTCGATAGGCTCTTTAGCTCGAATGTTCAAACGAAATGTTTCTAACTTCTTCTAAATTTTCAAAGAATTTTCCCAGGACAGTAATAACAAACACTTATGTTTAGTAAAAAAAATTCACAAAATCTAAAATTGGTTTTCGTACTCTTCAATGGGAATTTTTAATTACGTAAGTCACAATTAAAAAGCGGTTACAGTTAAAGCTTGAATACAGTGATAATAGACATTCGATAAATTGTAATTTGCAATTGACGTTGACACTTCAAGAAGAAAAATGGATTTGTTTTAAAATTCAACACTTAAAAAAATCCTCTAAAGAAGAATCTAAAAAAACTCCTCTAAAGAGAGAAATCTTACAAAAGGAAATAATTTTTGGCTTTCAGTTAGTTTCATTAGGAAACTAACTGAAAGTTAGAAAAACTAACTTTTTCTATTTATTTTCATTAGAAAATAAATAGAAATCGAGATGAATAGCATTTAAAAACATGACAAATTGCACTTGAAAGAAAATGTTTATGTTCAAAACAACTTTTAAAAAACTAGTAATTTTCCAAACAGAAATAGCCCAGTTAGTTTACAATCCTAACATTTGGGTTCTAGCGATATTGCCTTCTTCTAAAAAAAAGATGGCGGAAACAAAGCTTGTCGAAGAGACAATTGGAAATCCTGAACATATACTGACAAACATCCGAATTGAGCAGATGTTAACTTCAATTCGATGTAATCTGCGATGTAATTCCAATACAGCTATAACATAAGCACATGGCATTGGATCCTCTGCGGATGAAAATGTCATCTCAATGAATTGTTTGTACACCATGTCATTGGTGCCAGTTTGTACTTATTTCTCAAACTTATGTCGATAAAAGTCTGATTTGGGTGACAGAATTTTTCAAACTATATACAACAAAAACAAACAAGTGCGAAGCAGTATATTTGCTAGGTTAACTATGAAAGGTTTCGTCGCCTAGTAAGAGTTCTACCAACATAATTTCGGAAAATTAGACGTATGTTGAAAACTTTACATAAACACTTTATACTCAACACCTTGACATAGAGCATCCGATTTTTTCGTCTTCGGAACTAAAGTTGTTTTTTTTTCTTTTTTTTACTATTGCAACGACATAGGATTTCACGAGGTTCCCTCAAAATCCTACTGAATTTTCATTCTCAAGGGTTAATGGCATAAAAGAAAGCTTACCACTTTTAAGCAGAAGGACTTGATCTTCAATAGACAAATCAGAAAAATGAGGAATATGTTTGGCCCAGTCAACCAGGAGATATAATTGTTTATCAGATGTTTGAACCAAATCAGTGTTGCCATTCTAAAAGGAAAAGAAAATTGTATCGACACATGGAAGGAACAAAATGCAAGCTAGGAGAAATTAGATATAAACCTCATCATGGTTTTATAAACAAAACTCAAACAGAAATAGCAGGATTTCATTTTTTAAACTGGACAAGACTTAAGATTTAATCCTTACCAAAAATGTTAAGGATTAGTTACTAAGCATGATTTTCCTTTTTTCGGGAGGGAGGGGGGATAATTTTTTGTCCCTGTCCCCTTTTTAGTGTATCGGCTAGAGCTAGGTCTAACCCGCTTCCCCCCTTTCATTTTGTTTCTTCCCTGTGTTATTTGTATAATACACTACACTAATTTGTTCTTACTTAATCAATTCGATTTTAAAAGAGTTTTGGACTATATTTAAAACATGAAGGTTAAAATAGGAGACAGGCATGAAAATTTACAGAAATTAGGTTCGAACCTAAATAGCATGGGAGAGGAGTACAGGGAAGATTTCACGATTTTTAAGAACTCTGCCTTAATTTCCCAGACCTGGGGAATAATTGACCTGATGTTTGCGGTATTTTTTAAAGTTGTTCCACCCACTTATGTAAGATCCTCTCGATCCATATTCCCCAAATCTTATATTGTTTTTGTTCTTAAAAATGGAATTGAAAGGACTTGATGAGGGGAAAAAAGGTGCCCAAATACTTATTGCGAAAAAATGCTTCCATTGCTCTTCAATTGTATGTGCAAATTAATAGCTCAATATTAAAATGCATTTGTCACGGCTTAGTTATTATGACCACATGGCACTACTGCTCCATTCATACCCCCAGGAATAGAGTTTCATATACTTGCACATTTTAAAAACATTTTCGCATGTTGACCAATAGGTCTGCGTAACGCACGTACCAATCTCCCGATTCACTGTCTTCGGCCGGGGTACAATTCGTGGCTAGGACCAAATCACCCGGCCCTCCCTGTGTTTTATCCCCATGTTTCTCCAACCACCATTTTGAGCTGGGTCGACTCTGACTGAGCTTACAGAGCCAAACCGCTAACTCCCGTTCAAACCAAATGAACAGCTACATCAGGACTCAAACTCCTGTCCATACGGACAAAGGATTTAATAATAATAATTTATTTATAGCCCACTGCACAAACAATGTAATAAAAAGTGGAGTAAAGAGAAAAAAGAAGAAAATAAACACACACAGCACTTAAAGTAAAATAAACGAATAAAAAGAACATTTAGTTAAACAAACGAATAATAATAATATATTTCTTACCACTAACAAACAGAAAAAAAGTGAAGTACCAGGAAAGAAAACAAAAACTACAAATAAACAAAAAATACACAAAAAAGAAACAACAAATTAGCTAAACAGGCGGATAAGACGATGGTTAGGACCAAGACGGATTGGTGCATCATCAATTAATTTCGAATTTAATTTTTCAACTGAAAGAACAATATCTGTTGCCTGATACTGACTCATTAACTTCATGTTCTGGAATGATCGCAGTAAATACAGAAAAAACTTGCAACAGCGATAGTAATCAGTCTTGGCCCTTTTTACGTCACCTTTATTCAGAAGCATATACACAACAGAGTAATATAACACGGAATGGTCGCAGAAATTTGAGCACAGCTTTGTTAGCGCTTGTCGCCGGAAATGTCCACGATTTCCAACAATTTTAGAATATCCCAGTTTAAGCTTATTCTTAAAATTCACGAATTATCTGAAACCGAAAAGAACTTAGTAAATTGCAGACAGAGATCCCGAGCCATCGAAAAGAGGTGACTTGAGGTATAGAAAAAGGGATGCAATCCAAAGGATGAGACGAACTGATCCCATTAAAAATAAGATATTCATATTTATCAACATTAAGGAATAACCCAATACTTGCAACGGCGACGGATCGGACAGAACGCGCTAAACCAAACTCAGTTCGGCTAATAAGAAGCAAATCGTCAGCATAAGCTAAGTATGATACGTCTGTGAATCCCGTAAGGCAAGAACTACGTATACCAGACAAAACATGTTCAGGCAATAAAGATATGGGGAAAGAGAACTCCTCCCTGCCTAACTCCACACTTAACTGGTATATGTCCGAAGAAATCCCCACTTCCTGACTTTAATCTTAGATATGATTTTGAATACCAAAACTTTAGAACAAGAATCACAGAAGCATTCACACCGAGTTGACTAAGAGCATAGAAAGCTTGGGCATGGCAAATACTATCGAATGCTTTAGATATATCAAGGGTACAAAAATGAAGACTATAACTATTTCGAGTGGCTTCCTTAATAAGCTGCGCTAAAACGCGGTGAGCATGTTGACAACTCAAACCTGACCTGAATCCAAATTGGTTAGCCTCATAATTTGCAAATTCACCAATGTGTGGAAGCAATACATACTCAAATAATTTACTTAGAGTACAGGCGACAGTAATCGGCATATACGAATTACATGAATGTAGATCCTTTCCTTTTTTTAGTATAGAAGTAACGCTGCTACATAAAAATGAATCAGGGACAATAGACCTAGAAAGGCACATTTGAAATAACAACTGGAGATGCGATACAAGTTCAGTGGAACGCGGATCAAGATGAGCCGCACAAATACTATCAAGGTCACAAACCTTTGACTTCAACCGTCGAAGAGATTTATCAATATTAGATTTTTCAACAGGAATAATATGTCTTTGGCTCACCCTATTAGGAAGAACCTTTGCCAGTAAAGCAGAAAAACGGCCATGAACAGCATAATCAATCCCGGAAAAGAAGCATGTATAGTGATTCACGACAATCTTGGAATAATATCACCGGAGAAAGAATCTTCGAGTTTTGACGCATTCAGCACACTTTTCCACTGTTTACCATTAGACGGGAATTCAGCAACCGCAAACCGAACTGCACGAAGATGACGCTTATAAGCCGGTTTTGTTTTCTGCTTGATACTAAAAACTTGCCCACTAGAAGGTCTATCACAAGCAATCCACAACTTTAACCAAAACTTGGCTTGGTTCTTAACTTTCTTAAGTTCCGGATCACAGTTCCAAAAAGTCTTGCGGATGTTAAGTCGCACGCGAATAAACGGAACAGCTATCGCTTCAGCTTGTTTAATTGAAGAGATGATGTTTCTATAATAAGCATTTAGCTGACCACGGACATCATTGACAAAATAACTGGCACCAAGAAGATGAAAAGACACAGATATACTGGATAGCAGCAAAGCGAGAGTCGAAAGATAGAGTGACCAATTTGCATTACCCCAATCACGTTTGCAAGTCCATTTTTGAGGCTTAGGAGGAGCACTGAAGCTAATTGTAGAGCTAATAAATAGATCAAAAATAAGAGGTAGGTGGTCATAGTCTCCCTCCTCATCGTCGACATGAACATCAGAGGAATGAAGAAGGGGCGAACACACACAATGGCCTAAATCAGAAACTGCACCAATATTGTGGATATATGAGAAGCTGCAATCTTTATTTATAATCCTATGTGCAGCTGGTAGAGCATTTAGCAGGGTATCAGAACGACAGGATGGTAAGTGAATGTTGCAATTCAGATCACCAACAAGTAGCCATGAGTAGCCAAGAGATTTGATGCCATTAATTAGACCTTGTAGCTTATCACAAGACTTGGCAAAGCTCGAGAACGACTGTACCGACTTTTTATCATGCGGCAGGTAAGCATTTATTAGGACATTGTCACCAAGTCTTACAGCTAGAAAGGGCTCAGATGAGTGGTGGCACAGCGCGGATAAATCTGCAAGAGTCCGTCTGATATAACACGCGAAACCACCAGAAGGCCTACCCCGAGTCCGTCTAGCGTTGGTACTAACGACAATGTGATCACGATTCCTTCGCAAAAAGTTCACGCTACAGGCAGGACGCAAATGTTCCTGCAGGAAAAGGACATCAAGATGGCTTAACTTTTCTTCCAGGCTTGGCACTTTACCTTTAGTCCCGTTAATGTTAAACGAACACACAGAGATTTTGCGACAGTTCATTTATGAAGGCACCCAGTAACGTTCTTAACAAGAGCTTGAAGACGGGGACAGCGAAAACTAAATGCCACACGATCACCTCCACAATTTGAACATTTTATGGGATTTGTACAAGGGGTTTCCTTGCAGTACTCATGAGGACCGGAGCATCTGGAACATTTATGAGAGGTACTGGGACAGTTAGCTATTAGATGTTCAGGAGACTGGCATTTTCTACAGCATCTTGGGATTTTCTTAAATTCATAGACACGGATCAGTTCATATTCAACTTTCAGTTCCAATCTACGAGTCGAAATAAGAGATCCTTGATCACTAAAAGCAATCTTGAAATACAGTGAATTGCCAATCCGGGTGGCTTCAATAACCCCAGAACGGTTCTTGAACAGAGATAAATCAAACGAATCGCCAATCCCTTTCGCGATTCCGTACAACTTCTTTTCCACAACCTTAACATCCGATCCGCGCAAGACCAAAAGGGCTGAATCGGAAAAGCCACGACACTGTCAATATTCACTATTATTCTGTCCCCCAAGGCGCGAATATTCTCAAAACATTCATGTCCGTTAATTTTATGAATCACAGCTTTTCGTTTCGACGGATTGTCAAGATCACGCGGTGTCTTCGTGATAACGATTGTCGCTTTATTCGTTTCAACTGGAATAGGAGCACCATCGTCCCTTGGTAACCCATGGAAATGTAGGTCATAAGCAGTCACCTTGTCTTTAATTTGCAGCAAAGTCTATTGAAGGGTATTCATTTTTGCCGTGGGCCTAGAATAGACTACTGTAGGTAAAGATGGAACCTCTGTGGGGGAACGTATCATAAAAACGAGCAGGATAGGATTAGACCCAGTTTTCATTCTCTGAATCAGTTCTAGCATGTCCTTCAGGTGATTAATTGGAGCATTTGGTCCAGTACGTTTAGGACAAGCCTCCGAAATCAACAGCTTTTCCCACAGCAATTTCTTCCCTTTCGCAATGTCGGTCAGCTCAAAAAAGTCTACAGCTGATTTCAAAATAACTGCATCTTCTGCTCCTGTCTCCAAATTATAGTGAAGAAAGTTCAGAACAGGGGAATACACTAAACAGTCCGATGGTCCAAAATCAAAGTCCATTTTCCGTACAAATTTGTTAATCCAAAAGAGTAATAAGTTTATCCGTAAAACAAAGCGTCTACTAACGTCTAATTTCTTGCTAAAAACTAGTCAGACAAGTTTCACACAATACCGCTATAAGCGACCTTCATTTGTTGACTGATTATAAAATAAGTTCATTTAAAATCCAGAGAAGTTATTCGTTGTTCACTGAATGAATTATTTTTTTTTTAAGTCTAGCGAGCTTACCTCTCGGCTAGTACGACTCAGTTCATATACAATTGTTGGAAATAACTAAATTTAAAAAGGCGATTTTTGAGAAAGACTTTCCGGAGATTACAGCAATACTTATTCAAGTGCTATTCTTGCTCATGATCTACTGAAGTCTTTAAAATTTGAAGGACGGTCTTTAAAATTTGTAATAAACACATATACTAACTGGTTCAAACACACAAGAGCTTTTTGGGGGGGAGGGAAAAAGCATCAAAAACATCTAAAATAGGTGAATTCTAGGCAAAACCTAAGAAATCATGAGGCCCACAAATCTCAAGTAAAGAAGGGGGGGACATTATAGTACATACTTCCTGTGGAATGGAGCCAGGCAAGGATGCTCGGTTGGAGAGCCCGTGAGCCAGTGCTCTTTTGTACCAGAACTCACGACTTTTTACAATCTAACCACAATCTGTTGTATTTTCCATTCAATTCGACTTTATCCGAAAGGAAATTTTTCTTTATTTCCTTTTTTTACGAATTAGCACCTCCTCCTCAAAAATCAAATCCTGTGTAGAGGCCTAGGGCAACTCACTTCCTTCACTACGAAACGTGTTTGGCTCCAAATAGTCATGCTTTACGAAAAATTAGAGCTCATCGAGCCTTTTATCATCTAACTAGCTTCAACAATTCTAAAAAAGGTTTTTGTTTTCGTTTTTGTCTAATACACTAAGGCTGCCATCTACAGAAGATTTACCTCTGGGAATAATTTTGAGAGTAGATTCTTGGAAACAATGGTTTGTATTTTTATTGTATTCAAAATTTAAAAAAAAACAGAAGATAGATTAGCCATGTATCGAATAGTTAGGGAATAACAACTGGGGCAAATTTTTATTTCAATAACAGAAAAACCGACATATTTCCTGTGTATATTCTGCATAAAAGTTTACCATAGATTAAAAGAATTAGTTGCTGTAAAATCAAAACATTTCAACGTCAAAAAAATTATCTTAATTCATGTTATATTTGGTTAGACTGGGCTAGGCTAGCTTCAACAAAATTATACAAGTGGTTTTAGTTCTGTTTTTGACTTTATTTCAACAGCCAGGTTAGCGATACATCAATTCCTCAACAACATTCAACCAGCAATGTCAAATACACGATATCAATAATTAAATAATTAGGTGTTACGGTGGCAACTTTCTAGACAGTTCCAATTAAGTTTCAATGTACCCAGCACTCATTTGACTTCAAGCATTTTGTCTCAGAACGAAAGTAATAACAGAGACATTATATATATTTATTTTTACTCGATCTTCTACTCAATTTCATTGTTTTTACATTACTTATACTTAAACAACCAAGTATCTTGGGGCTTTAACTGTTTTAACTGCTGTTACCCATGAACCATATGATAGAGTTGTTGACTTTTGATTTGGGACAGCCTAGAACAGCTTAGCAAATACTCTTGTAACGTGTCAATTCCCCCTCCATTAAACAAAAGATAGGGTGTGCCATACAAAAATCAAACCTCAAAAGCAATTAATTGATCTTCTCTCCCTTCGCCTCGCTGTTCAGCCTCAATAATCCGATCAATAGGGACATCATATTGGTTGCCACTTGTTGATTCCACCTCATTGTCACCAATTCTATCGGCCCGATTTCTTTGCCTTTCCTCCTAAATTGTAAAATTACGCAATTAAAGCTGGAAATCACATATAATATTTTTTTCACAGACACAGAGTAAATACTTTTGGAATATTTTACTTTATAGCGAGCTTCAGATTTCGATGATTCACCATTGACAATTCCAACAAACAAGATTCAGGACTCCGATTCCAGAAATAACTGAACTTTTTGCAAAAAGAAACGAACTAAAGAGCATCTAGGCACGTACACATGAGTTTTTTCGGCGGATGGAGGGTAATTTCAAAAAGGCCGAGAATAGGCAAATTATAGAGAATTATATTAGAAGACATTGAAAAAATCAATAAACCTTGTAATTTTGAGGGAGAAGGCAAAGACGTGCGAGCGTGCTAAAACTATTATTCTCAAAAAAACTAGATGTTATAAAATTGTTTTTTCCCTTCTAAATACTTTTCCCAAAATATCTATAATATATAAAAACAAGTAATTATCCTAGTCAGGGCGTTATGTTGTTCATTCTTTCATTGAACTGTTGCGCCACATGCTAACCATTTTAAAAAGAGCTTTTATTCTGGAAAAAAAACTGAGAACGAAATAAAAGAAGATTTTCAGATCAGTTGTGTTTATCATACGTAAAAAATAACGAACAGACATTTCACAGAAATTTTGCTCACAGAAAAGGAAAAACCACTGAAAGAACCAAACAAAAAGACCAGATTGAATGCTAAAAATAAACAGTCCAAAATAAATGAAAACTATTACAAAGGGATAGCAATCAATAGTTTCAATAACATGAGAGAGAAATTCATTTAATTTAATTTTAATTAAAATTCTTTAATTTAATTAAAGACCAATATTCACAAAAAAATCATATCAAACAGACCTACCACGTGAAAATGTATAGAGATTTGTTTGTGGCATGACTCAATATTTTACTCACTTACTACAAATATATTAGAAAAAAAAAATGCAATTTTATAAATAAATAAAAAATAAAACTCGTGGGAACCGTGAACCATAACCTACAGAAGAACCAATACCTAACAACAGAATATTACGAACGAATCAGTAGTTTTGCAGAAAATTACGAAAGAAATCTCTTACAGATCTCTATATTGCAAACAGAGGAGGTGAATGCTCAGCTTATGAATTTCTTTCCTTTGACTAGGACCTTGTTAAGCTCTAAAAAACGTCTATATGTCCATAAAAAATCACCAAATAATGTCGCAACACAAGCACGTCATCGTGGTATATTCGCTATCTTACCGAGTAGTGGTAAAACATTTAAGAGTTGCATAAGGTTAGCCCCTTATCTTATGGTAAGCTTATATCAAAATACTCTGTTTTAAATAAGCAATTAAACACCACGGAATGTTAAAAACTTGTAAGCCTTGAATGGAGCTGCAACAACTCAGAAAATGAAGCAGAAAACTTGTGAAGTTTCCTGCTTATTGTTTGTACCTAAAATAATGATAAAGTTCTGTTTATATTAGTGGTGTTATACTGGATACACTTAAGTCAAGGTCAATCTAAACAATGTCAAAGATAGCCTATCTATTTCATGCAAAAACCAATTATTTAGCATCCATTTTCTTTTTCATTCCATTGGAATTTAAAGAAAATGTGTGGTCGTTTTACGTGATCCTTAGTAAAACGCACGATCACAAATTCCCCACGTTGATCCTAAAATCTACGATTTTTGACCGTAGATTTTCACCAGGGACAAGGAATACAATACTCTTCAGCTCAAGACTGAAACAAATGTGAATATACATTTGGCTGAGGGACATCAAATTTAGCACCCAAGCAAAATTCAGCTCTAGTCAAAATTTGACTTGACTTGCTTTATTTCCTACAAATTACAAAATAAACTATATACAAGCAACCGCCGGGGGAAGGCTCTAAAAGCCTGATGAAGGACGGCTGCAATCCTTTAATTCTCAACCATTTACAAAATTCCTTTTAAAAAATAAGACCTGAACACTCTCTCTCTCAATTAACCAATAATATCAAAATCTACACAAAAAAAAAAAAAAAAAAAAAAAAAAAAAAAAAAAAAAAAAAAAAAACTGAGACATTAAGAATAAAAATGACAATAATAATAAATTATCTCCCCTCTCCCAATAAATGTTTTTTTATTTTTACTTTAAACGACCCAATGTGTTCAGCTTCCCGAACGCCAACTGGGATATCATTCCAAATAGCCGGAGCCAAATACCGAATTCCAAAACCTGCACGTGTGGTGTCTCTATACTCAACCGTAAAATTTTCCGCCTCTCTAGTCGCATACCTGTGGAGTGAACTATTTACGCGAAAAAAATTTGTAAAAACTGGAGGACATACATCATTCCAACATCTATAGGCAAAAATAGCAGCTTGGTTATCGCGAATCTGACCAATGTTAAGCACACTTAATTCTTTAAAACATGACGCGGTATCATTCACATTTTCTATAAAATTCCCGAGAAGACGTACTGTTTAAAATTAAGTTGTATGCTGTTTTATCAAGAAAACGGCGGAACGGATAAAACGAGACTTATAGCTCCAAACTGAGGCTATATTAAAGCGTAAATTTCAGCTGAAACCAGTTTTGGAAATAAGCTTTCCCAGAGTCCCAATACTTGTAACTCAAAGTCTTTTGCTAATATACCGTCAATTAAGTGGCTTTTTGAGGTTTCACCTTTTCTTTTTACGCAAACGGTTTATTTAATCATTACTTCCTCCTTTCTTAACTACGCTTAAGATCAAATAAGTTGGACATTGATATTTTGACATGCTTCTTCCATTTTATTCAGTTTGGTTTTATTAGTAAAATTTCCTCTTTTTGACTTATTTTTAAACCTCGGTATTGCTTGATTTATTTGAAAAAAAAAAAAATGTATATCACCTTTCCTATGTTTCTCAAACCATCGAATATAGTTCACTCGACTTCAAAGGCCCCTGTAGAGGAAGCAGGATATTCAAATTAAAACCTGCATATATGTCCCACATTATGAAGCCCGTGTGCCCTCCTTTACGGTTGTGAGACTTGGCCTCTGAAAGCAACAGAGGTATACGCACTGAATGCCTTTGATCATAGATACCTAAGGCAAATACCTGGCTTCCAAGTTGGTGGGCGATATTCAAACGACTTGGTCCGTTAACGTTGTGAGATGAAGCTTAACATCAGAATTGCGCTGCTCGCCGTCATCTACTCTGGTTTGTCTACATCAGGTCAAGACTAGACAAAACGCTGGCGAACAAAAAATAATGCTGCTAGCCACTTTCAGGGTGGAAGAAGCGTAAGGGCAAACAACTCAAGAGATGGATAAACAGTGTCGAGACAGACGTCAAATCTATCGGTGGTTTCTGTCGTCACGGCCGCTGGTGCGACCCTGATAGCAAGAAATAGTCAGCCCACAGACCCACAATGAAGAAAAGGGGAATCTAACCGTCAGCAACGTCTTCGAGCCAGGCAGAGCTGCCGCCCAGCTCGTGTCTAATTCAAGTATAAAGAAAATAAGTGTTAAATATTTATAGAGGGACAAACAGACAAGGATTTGTGGGACCTGCTTTTGTCTTTCCTGACATCAAAGGGCTTTGGTGGCTGATTTTGCTCATGATCAAAATCCTTTAAAGCAAAAAAATTGAAACAGAGTCCGACAGCCCGAGTCAATGAAGGATGTGCATTTTTTCCTGTATGTTTGTTTAATAGCTCTATGATTTCGAAACCTAAATGTAGCAATTTTTAAATTACACGAAATGTTCTTTCCCAAGACGGTCCATTTTATTTTTAGATTTCATTATTTCAAAACAATTCTCACTTTTCTCACCCAAAATCCGATCAGAAAGTCGCACGACATCACGTCAAAAAGAAAAAAATGAACATCAAGTATATGCTATCAGCCCTCAAAATACGTAGAAAATCATCTCTTACTGTGTTGGCTCCATAGATCGTTTTTCCTTGAACACAGAAGTAATAGAATGAATCACAAAGGAATAATTTTTTGACTGTGTTAAGGTTGCTTCCGACGAAACGTTTACGTCCTTCAGTTGCTCATAAATGTGATCTTAAAGACGATCACTTTTGCTTTAACTCGGAATCCATGTCCATTCAAGCCTAAGGAGATAAAAAAAAAAGGCCAGAAGAGGGCCAACATTTTCTATACTGTTTAGGCTTAATTTTGTCGTATAGCTTTTTTAATTTTTAGGAAAAAACTTTTCATCAAATTTCCTTTAATGATTTAACTAAGGCAAGAACCAGGAGCGTGTTTGTATACAGTAGGGCTTGGAATATCTTATAAAGGAGTATGTGTCTTATGCATGGGCAACTGCGCCTACTAATCTCCCTTTACCCTGGAATTTTATCCATAAAATAGTTGAACCATAAATTAAATTATATCTGACAACAGCCCTTTGAAAAGTATTGGCAGGATACAAATTTTAGTCGTGATTCACAGTTTTAAAATTAGCTCTACAGAAGTCTACATTATTGTATTGTTGTTTCTATACTTTTTCTGCAGAAAAACCAGAAGCAATGAGTCTGATAAGCAGTGTAAATTTTTTAACCTGGTAAATTTTTTAACCTGGTAAATTTTTTGAAGGTTGTCATCTGTAAAAGCGAGAATATGTGGACAGATTTTTTTTTCTGGACGTCACTTGACAGCTCTATTCAATTGACGATAAAATAAAAAGTTCAAAATAGGGATAAAATCCTTTTTAATAGACAGTGTATAATAAATTTCACAAAAAAATACCAGATATTTCGGTCACATATACAGGACCGTCATCAGCAGTAAAACTGACTACTGATGTCAGTTTTACTACTGATGACGGTCACTGTATATGTGACCGAAATATCTGGTATTTTTTGTGAAATTTAGTATACACTGTCTATTAAAAAGGATTTTATCCCTATTTTGAACTTTTTATTTTATCGTCATGGAAAGACAGTGTGGTCTCCGAAATTATCTATTCAATTGAAAGTAAGACTAAGAAGCTCTTAAGATCTAGAGCCCCATCAAGAATGTCAAATCTAGAGGATAAGCAGTACTCATGCATTTTAACATTACCTGTACAGCTTCCCTCTTCATTCCCATTTCTAGACATTTCTGATACCGACAATACTGGCATCTATTCCTCTGTCTTTTATCAATTGTGCATTGACGATCTTCACGGCAGGCATAGGTCAAGTCTTTCCGAACTGTTCGCTTGAAAAATCCTTTACATCCTTCACAACTGAAAAAAAAGAGACGAAATTATATTAATTCTTAGCAGTTAATAGCTGTTCGTTCTGGTAAGGTCAAACTGTTCGATGCCATGACCGTGACTGTCACCACCAAGACAATATTTACGTTAAAAAATAACCTAAAACCAATAAGTAATATAAGACCCTTGAGGGCGATATTAGATGTCAAACCTTAACATAGGATAAGAAAAATACAAATACGTACATTTTAGACAAATTTTCGCAGAAGGCGGGAGATGATCCTTTAAACCACTTTCAGGGGGGGGGTCCCTCTGGCATCTAATCTAATAAAATTATCAGACTCAAGATTTAAAAATCCGACATTATCCCTTCCACAAAAGTTCTAATTCCTCGTGTCCTGTTTTATCAACGTTCTTCTGAATGTATAGGATATGTTCGTCTGTCCTATATGCAAAAGCGCAACATTTCGTTTTATCCAATATTTCTACGGAATCTACTCATAGTTTTACTGACAGATCATCTTTTTACAAAGCTACCTGAGGCCAACACACGGAAGAACTCTGTCAGTTTTCGGGGTATATTTACTTGAAGAGTCGCCACTCTTTGAGAGATAGAGAGAGAGAGAGAGAGAGAGGGGGAGAGAGAGAGAGGAGAGAGAGAGAGAGAGAGAGACCCAATGCATAAAACATACATATTAAAAACACCCATACAACAAACATACATATTAAAAATACATGTGTTTTAAACTCCTCGGTGACTCAGTTCAGAGCTGAGAGCTTCGGCACAGAACATTTTTAAACGATGGAAGCATTTTTACTAAAGTAGGGTCAAAATTGAAAAATATATTTAGAAGCCAGTAGGTGGTCCTGGGGGGAAATTTTCCTCTCTGTATTACCCTGGAATGAAGATATGGTACCCAGTACGTTGCATCATAAATTAATGCGTTCCGATAAACGTTTCACTGCCTTCCCTATAGAGCCAAAGCTTCAATTTTTGTCCTGTTTAATTATTTTTAAACATTTTTTGTAAGAAGGTAAAGATCGCCGTTGAAAGTTAAACGACCCCAAGTTACCTTGAATAAAAAGGAGGCAGTTGCCCATTCGTTTTTTACACTAAAGTTTTATTTATCCCCATATAGTTTGCCCGTCGTGCGATGCTGCGATTTCATATGAAAGGAAATTCAATGAAAATCCCCCCTCCTTAGAAAATTCTCCCCAATAGACCACAATCCCGTATATTAATAACGACTGTATTTTTAAATATAAAAAGTATTTGAAAAATTCCCCCCGCGAACTCCTTCCCCACAGAAAATTCCCCCATATGGAGAATACACCCCTGTGGAAAACTCATTCTCCACCCCTGCCCCATTGAAAAATACCCCCGATAATTCCTCCACTCGAAAATTTTCCCACATGTAAAATAACGATCTTATTTTAAATTTAAGAGTACTTAAAAAACTAGGTTAGGACTTACCCGTCGGGCGTTGTTGGATATTTAATAACTAGAAAATGCAAGTAATGTGAACATAAACAATCGTCAAGTATTTGTGTTCAGGGGTCTCTAATATCAGTCAGCGAGAAAAGTATTAAAAGATTAAGAGGGTCTTAAGCAGGGGGGGGGGGGAGCGAAAACATGTTTATACCTAAAACCTTCACAAGAGGACTCAACAACTTCTTAGAGTTTCACGGCGATCTGATGAACAGTGTAGTAATGCAAACAGGGCATATTGATATACATTCGATTTCATATATGTAGATTGACAGTGGGAATAAAGTCTATAATATGTTAACATTTATTAGCGAAAACAATAGATGGCTTAAGGGATGGGTTCCCCCATCATATTTAGAGAAATTTAATCAATGATTCTGTGATCCTGATTACAATTATATTCGTAAGCATTGGACATCAATTCCATGAAAAATTTTCATCATTTTTTTTCTTCTTTTTTTTTGTAAAAACGTTCATGTTCTTGTAAAAATGTAAGTAAATAGCCCTCATTCTAAAGCACTGAAGTACCGAATTGGACATGAACTCTCGTACATCTTATCACATTTTTTTAAGAGACACAACGGGGGGGGGGGGGTATCCCCTTACTCTTCAGGGAAGACAGAAAAACTTCATAAACATCGTTTGTCAAGACACAGCTATGTCAGGTTATGGTACGGGTCGAGATCCCCCCCCCCCCGATGAGTTATCACGATTTTGGCATTTGTAAAATATTGTAAAATATTGTAAATACAAATAAGTTAGTTTAAGCTGCGTTTCTTTCTTCTTTGATTTTTAAGCTCAAGAAATCAGCTGAAGAAATATTTCAGTTACCGAAAAACAATATGTTAAAATAGGATGAAAAGCTAAGGTCTCCGGGAGAAATCAAGCAAATTTGTTTCAAACATTCGCGGAAAAAAGTACATTTCGTTCCCTATGCTTAAAGAAAACAAAGAAAAAACCTTTAAAACTACAGCAGGGATATATTAAACTCAATCGACCACACATCGAAGTGGAAAGGATAGTAGGCGCAAGCCAAAAGCTAAAAAAATGACAAAAAATTATGTCAAAGGTGAAAAAATGTCGTAAAAATGGGACAGGAAAAAGCTTTTTACGCATTATGGACCCTCTCACCTCCCCTCTAACTTAACCCTCGATGACAATTGTGTTATCTATTTTTGCCATCACTTAGATTTTTGCGAAAGTCACAAAAATAAATCCAAAGGCTAAACAATGTACTTTCAGCAGTCATTTAGATAGATGACACATAAAACAGCGGTTAGCCAAAATAAAAACACATTAAATTCGTTTTTGTTTAAGTTTTAAATTAAATCTATAATATACTATTGTCAATTGATCAAGAATTAGAAGCGTGTTATAGTTTCCGTCTTTTCAGTAGATTCCAATTCAAACCAAATTGTGCCATCCTTTTCTATACAAGCTCAGTTAATGCTAGTTAGATTTAATGGAAAATAAAAAAAAGCGTAAAATAACCAAATTTGAGCATTTTCAACAATTAAAATCCTTATACGACAATATACATTCCTTTCATTTTTCATAGTTTGATTAGGATACACAATATATCAGTATCGACCTTGCTGTACCGATTGGTGGAGTTTGAAAATCCACAACACGTCTCGTTTTCAGTTTATCACAAGGTGAAGCATAACAAGTCCCATTATTTGTTTAGAATTAATTAATCAGTTAATTTTCTATACAACTCGGCACGTTCACTAAAAAATGGCTTTTACATCATGTGTTTTGCTATCGAGTCGATGACCATTTAATAAAAAAGCTACTCACAGAACATAGCCTGTAGGTACGATCATAGCTAAAACCTCCGATGTCACCTAGTTCTAATAGAAAACTGAAAGGAAAAAGGCCTGGGGCTGAACTGAAACCTGAGGTCAGTACTCCCGATTCTAATAGCCAAGATAAAATTTTATCACATGTCTGACGTCGAGGCAGATAGATACTCTTTTCTCACAATTCTTTGCTTCTCTCTCTTTGATTGAGGTTTTTTAATTGAATTCCAGAGGTGCATTGACCTATTGAGAGAGAAAATCCTAACTTTAGAAGAAGAGATTAGAGTGAAAGGGATTTGACAGATTCGATTTACATGTTATTTCTCTTTTCTTTCTTCTTCTTTCATTAGAGAGTAAACAAAACAAAATATATAGTATACAGTCAAATAATTATACACAAGAACAATTTCTTTGCAATAATCCTAACTGCAGATCACGTCTAGATAGTTTAAACAACTAAATTTGTGTATGGGAGAGGGGTAGGGCTCATTTTGCAGAAAAGATATCTGACGTCGTATACCTGATGCAGAATTTTTGAGACTTTTATTACCATTTTTATTAAGATTTATGATTGGGTGCCAAGTTTGCATTGCCCTGTGAAAAGAGAAAATCTTAGCTCTGGAGAAAGATTCCACCCAAAAGAAATTAAAGTACGGAGTGATTGGTGAGATGTAATTTCACGAGTTGTGTTCTTTCTTTTTTTTCAAAAACTTACAAAGCCACCATAAAAATTGAGGGGGACTCACTGGCGCCTTAAGATATAAAAGAGTACGCGCCTCCAGCCCTGTTCCCTTTGTTCCATATGATGTACACAAAAGTGTCCAGTAAGTCCCCTCTCAGTCGAAAAAAAAAATAAGCTAAAACATTGGTTTCTAAACAATGTCCATCATAGATCACGCATTGTTTAAGTAATTTGAATTAAGAGGGATACGGTGGGGAGATGGGGGAGGTGCTGAGACACATAATCATCAGAAATAGACCGCGTATGACGTCACATGTCTGACGTTGAAAAGGTGCATACTCTTTTCTCTTCAATTGAAGTTTTTATTTCGATGCCAACAGTACATTGACCTATTGACGGAGAAAATCATATCTTTAGAACGTTTCACATAAAAGATACTAAAATGAAAACATATTGTGAGATAAGATTTTATAGCCATTTTTTTCTTTTTAAAAAATTAAATTGATAGTTCAAAGTTCCAAACAACTGTTTTAAAACAATATCCATTTTAGATCTTCCATTTTAAACACTTTTTATTGTTTTTTTTAGGTTGGCCTCCACCTCGGTTGTGTAATGCCAAATTTTTTTTCTTTCTCGATCAGCATTAAATTTCATGAGCTTCTTATTCTGATGTGGTAGCCCACCAGAAGAAATTAAGTAATACAGCCTTTGAACTTTCTAATACAGCCTATGAAGTAAATACGGTGTGAAACAACTTGGAACAACTTAGATTAGGATTAATCAGGTTAGCTTCACACAGAGACAAACTGTCTCAGATCTTTTTTTAGGTTTGTAAGAAACGAATTTATCACTTTGATCTAAACTCTTGGATATAATTCCATACTGGATAACCGCAGGGGAAAGAGAGAAGTTGGCTAATTCAATATATTGTGTGAGTAAAGGGGCGCCTGACCTTGCATATTTACATAGAATTATATAAGTCCATCTGTTTCTCTTTCTGCGCAGTTTTTATTTGAACTCAAAAAATAAATTGAACTACTAAAAAATAAAAAAGAGAATCCTAGCTCTGAAAAAAATTGCGTAAAACTTCAATCAGAATACAGTTAAGTTCCAATATAATAGCATGTGACGACTTTTTTCTTCCGTTTTCAACTCTTTTAGTAGGATAAGGTTAGTGGCTTTCAAACTAAATTCAGTTTAAATCTTCCAACCTAGTCTTGACACTTGTACCGTCTACCTTGTGCAAGATTATATAGAGGGAGTATATTCTCCGTGGAAGAGGGAAGCATTAGACGTCGGAGTATAGCGAAATTACTTTTTTCCGTTGTTTGAAGTTTTGTATTTGGATTCCGAGAGCACATTGACCTATTGAAAGAGTTCTGTCTGGAAAATATGCTATTCTGAGCAGGTCTGCTTAGAAATAACTTAGATAACATTTTATGGCTAGAATTGATTCAGTTTCAAAAACATTTTTAAGAGAAAAGGGTAGTAGAGAATTCACCAACTATATACAAAACCAAGTTTTTACATAGTTTTTTACCCTGATTTTAACATTTGTAGCAGCGTGGGACGAAGAGGCAAGAGGGTTGAGACAGTGGCGGACCCAGGGGAGGGGCGAGGGGGCGCGCACCGCTCCTCCCTAACGTAGTCTAAAGTATTGTAATTTACTTAATTAACGCAATATTGCGTTAATTAAACTTGTTCCTAACGCAAGTTTATCGGATCAACGTTTTTTGCCCCCCCCCCTAAGCAATTCCTGGATCTACCCTGGGTTGAGAAATATGCATGTCAGAGCTAGGGGGATGCGTCTGGCACTGAAGCAAATAAAGACTATTTCCATGTGGATTTCTTTCTCGCTTTAATCCAGATTTAATTGGATGCCGAGCGTTCACTGACCTATAGAAGGATAAAAATCGTTCCTCTGTGGAAAACACTCCATTTGAGAAATAATAACGAACGAGATTTGAAAGATAATACTCATTGCGTAGGCGGGAGGATATCAATTTTTATCTGAGACCAATACGTATTCTCCTTATTTTAGTCCTGATTCCGATCCTTGACAGATTTAAAATGTATTAATGTCTGTAATTCCCAATCGCAAAATTTTCCGCCGGTTAACTGCTAATTATATGCTTTGTAACTTTACTTTAAAAAAGTAAGCAATTAATCTTGTCTATTTGAAAGGTATGTGTTTTGGAGGTAAGGTGAATTATAGGGTAGTTCAAAGGGAGTTACTAATTCAATTTCAGGTCTCAATTTTCATGAATTTAGCAGGGGGGATCTCGGAGGGAATCCCTCTTGTGTTCAGGTGGCGGTTCATCCTCTAGATTAGCTGATTCGTCTTTACTGTTTGAAAAATAATTTGCTTTCGAAAAGGAAGATTCACGCTTTCTTTTACGGTTAACAAGAGCGATAGCTAAACTGATTCCATATATGAGTAGAGAGGGGTCAGGAGGCGCGATCACGCACCCCTGCTGCCACCTATAACTTTTTTTTACAGAATTCATGGATGGTTATGTGTGTCAGTCGATTTATTTGATGTTTTTCATGGATGTTTAATGGTTTTTGTCAGTGAGAATTTGAAAAACAGGAACTTTGTCACATTTATGGATGTCAACAGCAATTCCTGTCTGTTATATGGTTTTCTCAGTGAGAATGAAAAAACAGGAATTTTCTCACTTGGCAAAACAGGAACTTTCCCACTTGGAAAACCATAAACCACGTGGTCCTGTCACGAGTAGCGCCTGAGAACTTGATTTACATAATCGCTAGGGGAAATTATTGATTCACGAAGGGGAGAATTAAGAAACATTAAGGCTTCTTTAATCTTAGGTCTGAGGGATAAACGTTCTTTAGGTCAGAGAGAAAAATTAATATTCTATTTTTAAATAGGGCTTCATTGATCTTTAGTGTCAGGAATTATAATTGACATCACTTGTTATCTTGGAATTATGCGGGAGTCTAAAGAAATAGAAATTCTATTTTTAAATACGGCTTCACGGAGCTTTAAGTCGGAGAGATAAATTGATATTCTAACGAAACCCTAATAGTTTAGCTAGGAAAATTTATGAGATGAAGAGATTAACGTAGGAAAGGGTTTCCTAGAAATTTGAAATGCGTTAGCGCAGAGATGCCAAACAAAAGGAACACGCTGAAATTACGTTTAGGGATTATTTGGGCGAAACCGTTTTATCCATTTTATGGGATTATTTCGGCGAAACAGTTAGAGACATTTTGAAAGAAGATTTTAGGAAAGGTTTTAGAAGAGAATTTGAGGGTGAAACTCTCTGGTCGTTATAATACACAAGTTCCATTTGAACAGTGTTGTGAGGTCCTCTACCACTACCCCAACGGGTTCCAATCCCCCACCCAACCCCGAAGGAAGCCCTCCGGTACTCAAAGGTCCCCCAAGCTCCCATAGAGCCCCAACCCCCCAAACGCCCTCCTCAGACCCTCAAAGGCCCTCCTCTGGTCCTCAAAGGGCCCCCCGGACCCCCAAAGGGCACCCCGGACCCCAAAGGCCCTCCCCCCGGTCCTCAAAGTTCCCCGGGCTCCCAAAGAGCCACCGGCGCCCCCAAAGGCCCACCCAGACCCTCAAAGGCCATCCCCGGGCCTCCCAAAGGCCCATCGAGCACCCAAAGGACCAACGGGGGCCCAAAGGCCCGCCACCTGGCCCCAAATGGCCCCCAGGCCCCCACCTGTCCCCCCCGGCCCCCAAAGGTCCACCCCCGGCCCCCAAAGGGCCAACCGGCTCCCAAAGGACCAATCGATCCTCAAGTGTCCCCCAGACACCCAAAGGCCCCCCTGTGCCCCAAAGGCCCTCCCCCGGTCCCCAAAGGTCCCCCGGGCCAGAGAAGCGCCGCCGGGATGCGCCTTGGGCCAGGAAAGCGCCGCAGGATGTGCCGCAGGGATGCGCCGCGGGTCAGGAAAGCGCCGCGGGGGATGCGCCGCAGGGAGGCACCGCAGGAAAGCGCCGCAGGATGTGCCGCAGGGATGCGCCGCAAAAAAGTAAACTAAAAAGTAAAAATTTCGAAATGTTATCCCCCAAACGCCCACCGCAGACCCCCCAAGGCCCTCCCCAGGTCCTCCAAGGTCCCACGGGCTCCCAAAGGGGTAACCGGCCCCCCCAAGGGTCCCCCAAACACCCTCCCTGGGCCCCCCAAAGAGTCCCCACTCCATTTTTTTAATACTTTTTTATGGCTTTATTATATCTTTTCTGAACAAGATCCATTCATAATGTCATTCCTAAGCCCATTTTCCAACCTCAAAGAGTCCCCTCCCCAATTCGTAAATACTTTCTTGAATTTTTTAACATGGTATTTTTTTAACTTTTTTACGTATCTTAAAATGACATGAAATATGCTTACGGCTCTACCAATCATACTCTGTGTTTGTTCATGGACACGACGTGGCTTTCCCATTGGTACTCTATGGCAGGTTATTGACACTACCTAGTTTATTGCATGCATTAAATCAGTATTTTTTACGCAGTGGAAGGATAAACACACAATTCATATCTGTAAAAAAGTGAGGATGAATTATTCGATGAACGTATGTGCACATGATAAAATCATTGTCGTATTGAATGCTGACAAGGAGAAATACCTGAACTATGAAACGAGTGCAAGCGGTAACACTATTGGAAATGTATGCATGCGTTGTCATGACAGCGAGAAGTTAGATTTCTTTGGAGTACACAAGAATTTCAATAGTGTAAACGATGGATATTAAAGAGCATCATTACCAGAGAACTTAGTGCTCAAAGAAAATGCAAACTTAAAAATAATTGGCGATGATCGGGGACAACTCCTTGCTAGGGTTTTCTGGTAACACATTACCTGTTGATAAATCCTATCATCATCTTTCCGGTATTAGCATTTTAAAGAGAACAAGAAGGAGAAGACAAGCATACTCCTGCAATAATGTCATTAATCATATCTTGTCAATATGCCAAAACTGGCATCTATGTAAAAATAATGTGACAGTAGCCAGTGAAATCACAGGCAGAATAAAAAGGACATTAGCAGACAATATCATCAATGAATATAAAGATGAATTGACGGAAAGTGAAGCGCAAGTGTACTAATAATGTGTAATAATGCATTTAACGTATTTTTATATTAATATTCTACATCTCATTATTTCATTAAAAATATTTTATGCGTTATTTTGTTAATTGTTCATTATTTTAGGGTATGCTAGAACTTCAAACGTTAAGAATATCTATTAAAAAGGTCAGAGATGAAAGAAAAATAATTTTTAGAGATAAAGATACTACTAGCAGGCTCAATGTTTCATAGAAGACAGAAAAGTTCAAGATCTCTTCTGAATTTTACCAAAGAACACAATTCACTTCTAATTTCACCAGAGAAAATAAAATTCTTCCTCTTCAGTCTTAAGTTCACCGAGACATAAAAAATTTAAAGTTAACCTATAAATATTTCTTTAGAAGATAGGAAAAGTTATGCTATGATTATGATTATTTTCCATGAAGATAAAAAGTTTCACTTTAATTCTAAATTTTCTTAAATTCAATTCCGACCTTTCTTAAAGAGTCAAATTTAAAGTTCTGTTCTAAATATTTCCCCGGAAGACGAAAAGTTCAACTTCGATTCTGAAATTTTCTCAATGAAAATGAAATAAGCTATTGATCATTTCTATTTTCCCAAAATAATATAAAAATTTTCCACTTCAGTTCAGATTTTTCTCAAACAGATGAAAAAATTTAAGATACTGTTCCAAATTTTTCATATAAGATAGAAAAGTTCAACTTCTCTTCAGAATTTTATCAATAAAAATGAAATAAGTTACTGATCAATTCTAATTCCACCAGAGAAAATAAAAAGCTTCCACGTCAGTTTTAAGTTCACCAAGACATACAAATTTTTAAGTTCAATTCTAAATTTTTCTGCAGAAGATAGGAAAAGTTATCCTATGATTGTGTTTATTTTCCAGGAAGATAAAAAGTTTCACTTTAATTCTAAATTTTCTTAAATTCAATTCCACCCTTTCTCAAAGAGTCAAATTTAAAGTTCTGTTCTAAATATTTCCCCGGGAGAAGAAAAGTTCAACTTCGATTCTGAATTTTCTCAATGAAAATGAAATAAGATATTGATAATTTCTATTTTCCCAAAATAAATATAAAAATTTTCCACTTCAGTTCAGATTTTTATCAAACAGATGAAAAAATTTAAAATAATGTTTCAAATTTTTAATAGAATATAGAAAAGTTAAATTTATCTTATTAATTTTAATACAGAACACAATTCATTTCTAATTTAACCAGATAGATAAAAAGCGTACACATCGGATTTAAGTTCACCAAGACATATAAAATTTTATGTTCAATTAATAATTTTTCCGAAAAAGAAAGAACAAGCTCTCCTATGATTGTGATTATTTTCCATGAAGATGAAAATTTTCACTTTAATTCTAAATTATCTTCAATTCAGTTCCGTTCTTTCTCGAAGAGTCAAATTTAAAGTTCTATTCTAAATATTTTTCTGGGAGAAGAAAAGTTCAACTTCGATTCTGAATTTTCTCAATGAAAATGAAATAAGTTATTGATCATTTCTATTTTCCCAAAATAAATATAAAAATTTTCCACTTCAGTTCAGATTTTTCTCAAGCATATTAAAAAATTTAAAATACTGTTCCAAATTTTTAATAGAAGTTAAAAAATTACAATTTCTATTCTGAATTTTACCAAAGAACACATTTAAATTATATTTTCACCAGAGAAAATAAAAAGTTTACACGTCAGTTCTTTATTTCACAAAGACATAAAGAAATTTAAAGTTCAATTCTATATTTTTCGGTGGAAGATAGGAAAAGTTATACTATGATTGTAATTATTTTCCATGAAGATGAAAAGTTTCACTTTAATTCTAATTATCTTAAATCCTGAAATGACATGAAATATGCTTACGGCTCTGCCAATCGTACTCTGTGCTTGTTCATGGACACGACGCGGCTTTCCCACTGGTACTCTATGGTAGGTTATCGACACTACCTAGTTTATTGCATGCATTAAATCAGTATTTTTTACGCAGTGGAAGGATAAACACCCAATTCATATCTGTAAAAAAGTGAGGATGAATTATTCGACGAACGTATGTGCACATGATAAAATCATTGTCATATTGAATGCTGACAAGGAGAAATACCTGAACTATGAAACGAGTGCAAGCGGTAACACTATTGGAAATGTATGCATGCGTTGTCATGACAGCGAGAAGTTAGATTTCTTTGGACTATCGAAATCATTCAAAATTGCTCAAGGTGGATATGCGAGAGTGAGAGCACCAGAGATGATAGTGCTAAAGGAGAATGCCAACTTAAAAATAATTGTCGATGATTGGGGACAACTTCTTGCTTACAGTTCTGGTAGCACGATACCTATTGATAGATCCTATTCCCATCGTTCTGGTATTACTATTCAAATGAAAGCAAAGAAGAAAAGAAAGGCCTACTGCTGCACGAATGTAAGAAATCATATCATGTCTACCTGCCAGAACTGCCATCTATGTAAAAATAATGTGAGAATAGACAGTGAAATCACAGGCAGAATAAAAAGGACATTAGCAGACAATATCATCAATGAATATAAAGATGAATTGACGGAAAGTGAAGCGCAAGTGTACTAATAATGTGTAATAATGTATTTAACGTATTTATATATTAAAATTCTACATCTCATTATTTCATTAAAAATATTTTATGCATTATTTTGTTAAGTGTTCATTATTTTAGGGTATGCTAGAACGTCAAACACTCAGAATATCTATTAAAAATGTCAGAGATGAAAGAAAAAGAATTTTTAGAGATAAAGATACTACTAGCAGACTCAATGTTTCATAGAAGATAGAAAAGTTCAAGATCTCTTCTGAATTTTACCAAAGAACACGATTCAATTCTAATTTCACCAGAGAAAACAAAAATCTTCCACTTAAGTTCATTATTTCACAAAGACATAAAGAAATTTAAAGTTCAATTCTAAATTTTTCTGCAGAAGATAGGAAAAGTTATGCTATGATTGTGATTATTTTCCATGGAGATAAAAAGTTTCACTATAATTCTAAATTTTCTTAAATTCAATCCCGACCTATCTCAAAGATTCAAATTTAAAGTTCTGTTCCAAAAGTTTACCCTAAAAGGTTAAAGAATTTATCTGAAATTATCTTAAGCCTGATACGTTTTTATTATTTAGAATATTACTTACCCGCGAAAAATATGGATTAATATTCAAAATTTCAGGGCACACAAATTAAAGTTCGAAATGTTTGAGAACCCTAATTAGTCATCCAAAAAAAAATAAGTTAACCCGAATAGGTTAAAGAATTTTTCTGAAATTACTCTTTCAGATCCAGTATGTCAGGGAACACACTTTCAGGTTCAGCATGTAGGAGAACCCTAAATGCTCATCCCTAAAAAGGTAAGTTAGCCCTAAATGGTTAAAGAATTTCTCTATTTATGTAGAGTTTCAACTAGCTATGGCTAAGTTTGTTAAAGACAAACTATTTTCTTGCGAAAACACACAAAATCAGAAAAAATGTTCAATGTTCCTTTAGTACCTACGCAATTAGGCTTAAATGAAGATATTTATGCAGTTTCAACTAGCTATGGCTACGTTTGCTAAAGACAAGCTATTTTCTTGCGAAAACACACAAAATCAGAAAAAATGTTCAATGTTCCTTTAGTACCTACGCAACTAAACTAAAAATGGAGATATCTATTAAGCGTTTCATCTAAGTTTGAGTGAGTTTGCTAAAGACAAGCTATTTTAGTCCGAAAAAACACAAAATCAGAAAAAAATGTTAGAAACTCCTTTAGTACATACGCACCTAGGCTTAAAATGAAGATATCTATGCAGAGTTTCAACTAGCTATTTTCTTGTTGATAAAGACAAGCTATTTTCTTGTGAAAACACACAAAATCAGAAAAATGTTCAATTTTCAATTAGTACCTACGCAATTAGACTAAAAATGAAGATATTTATGTAGAGTTTCAACTATCTATGGCTAAGTTTGCTAAAGACAAGCTATTTTCTAGTGAAAACACACAAAATCAGAAAAAATGTTCAATGTTCCTTTAGTACCTACACAATTAGACTAAAAATGAAGATATTTATGCAGAGTTTCAACTAACTATGGCTAAGTTTACTAAAGACAAGCTATTTTCTTATGAAAACACACAAAATCAGAAAAAATGATCAATGTTCCTTTAGTACCTACGCAATTAGACTTAAATGAAGATATTTATGCAGAGTTTCAACGAGCTATGGCTAAGTTTGCTAAAGACAAGCTATTTTCTTGTGAAAACACACAAAATCAGAAAAAATTATCAATGTTCCTTTACTACCTACGCAATTAGACTAAAAATGAAGATATCTATGCAGAGTTTCAACTATCTTCAGCTAAGTTTACTAAAGACAAGCTATTTTCTTGTGAAAACACACAAAATAAGAAAAAATGATCAATGTTCATTTAGTACATCCGCATTAATACTCCACATGAAGATAAATCTGAAGAGTGTCAACTAGAGATGGATAAATTTGATAAAGAAAAGCTATTTTCTTGTGAAAACACACAAAATCAGAAAAAATGTTCAATGTTCCTTTAGTACCTACGCAATTAGACTAAAAATGAAGATGTCTATTCAGAGTCTTAACTATCTGTGGCTAATTTTGCTAAAAACAAGCTATTTTCTTGCTAAAACACACAAAATCAGAAGAAATGTTCAATGTTCCTTTAGTACCTACACACGTAGACTTAAAATGAAGATATCTATGAAGAATATCAACTAGCTATGGATAAGTTTACTAAAGACATGCCATTTTCTTGCGAAAACTCACAAAATCAGAAAAAATGTTCAATGTTCCTTTAGTACCTACACAATTAGACTAAAATGAAGATATCTATGCAGAGTTTCAACTATCTATGGCTAAGTTTTCTAAAGACAAGCTATTTTCTTGCGAAAACACACAAACTCAGAAAATATGTTCAATGTTCCTTTAGTACCTACGCAATTATTATTAAATGAATATATTTATGCAGAGTTTCAACTATCTATGGCTAAGTTTTCTAAAGACAATCTATTTTCTTGCAAAAACACAAAATAAGAAAAAAAAAATGTTCATTTTTCCTCTAGTACCTAAGCAATTAGGCTGACATGAGGATATATATGCAGCGTTTAAACTAGCTTTGGCTTATTTTTCTAAATACAAACTATTTTATTGCGAATACACACAAAATCAGAAAAAATATCGTTAGGTTAGGTTAAGTTAGATTAGGTTAGGTTAGCCTCCGTACGCGCGCATATAGGTGAGGTTATACTAGGTTGGATTAAGTTAGGTTAGGTTAAGCTAGGTTAGGTTAGATTAAGTTAGGTTAGGTTAAGTTAGGTTAGGATAGGTTAGATTAAGTTAGGTTAGGCTAAGTTAGGTTAGGCTAGGTTAGCCTACGTACGCGCGCGTACGTAGGCTAACCTAGCCTAATCTAACCTATCCTAACCTAACTTAATCTAACCTATCCTAACCTAACTTAATCTAACCTAACCTAACTTAACCTAACTTAATCCAACCTAACCTAACCTAACCTATATGCGCGCGTACGTAGGCTAACCTAACCTAATCTAACTTAATCTAACCTAACAATATTTTTTCTGATTTTGTATGTTTTCGCAAGAAAATAGCTTGTCTTTAGCAAACTTAGCCATAGCTAGTTGAAACTCTGCATATATATCTTCATTTCAGCCTAATTGCGTAGGTACTAGAGGAACATTGAACATTTTTTTTTCTGATTTTGTGTGTTTTCGCAAGAAAAAAACTTGTCTTTAGCAAACTTAGCCATAGCTAGTTGAAACTCTGCATAAATATCTTCATTTAAGCCTAATTGCGTCGGTACTAAAGGAACATTGAAAATTTTTTGTGAGTTTGTGTGTTTTCGCAAGAAAATAGCTTGTCTTTAGTAAACTTAGCCATAGTTAGTTGAAACTCTGCATAGATATCTTCATTTTTAGTCTAATTGTATAGGTACTAATGGAACATTGAACATTTTTTCTGATTTTGTGGGTTTTCGCAAGAAAATAGCTTGTCTTTAGCAAACTTAGCTATAGCTAGTTGAAACTCTGCATAAATATCTTCATTTTTAGTCTAATTGCGTAGGTACTAATGGAACATTGATCATTTTTTCTGATTTTGTGTGTTTTCACAAGAAAATAGCTTGTCTTTAGCAAACTTAGCCATAGCTAGTTGAAAATCTCCATACATATCTTCATTTAAAGTCTCAGTGAGTAGGTCCTAAAGGAACATTGAACATTTTTTCTGAGTTTGTGTGTTTTCACAAGAAAATAGCTTGTCTTTAGCAAACTTAGCCATAGCTAGTTGAAACTCTGCATATATATCTTCATTTTTAGTCTAATTGCGTAGGTACTAAAGGAACATTGATCATTTTTTCTGATTTTCTGTGTTTTCACAAGAAAATATATAGTCTTTATCAAAATTAGCCATAGCTAGATGAAACTATGCAAAAAAATAAACATAGATAGTCTAAGTGATTAGGTACTAAATTAACATAGATAATATTTTCTGATTGTTTGTTTTTTCACAAGAAAATATCTTGTCTTTATAAAACTTAGCCATAGCTAGTTGAAACTCTGCATAAATATCTTCATTTAAGTCTAATTGCGTAGGTACTAAAGGAACATTGAACATTTTTTCTGATTATGTGTGTTTTCACAAGAAAATAGCTTGTCTTTAGTAAACTTAGCCATAGTTAGTTGAAACTCTGCATAAATATCTTCATTTTTAGTCTAATTGTGTAGGTACTAAAGGAACATTGAACATTTTTTCTGATTTTGTGTGTTTTCACAAGAAAATAGCTTGTCTTTAGCAAACTTAGCCATAGATAGTTGAAACTCTACATAAATATCTTCATTTTTAGTCTAATTGCGTAGGTACTAATGGAACATTGAACATTTTTCTGATTTTGTGTGTTTTCACAAGAAAATAGCTTGTCTTTATCAACAAGAAAATAGCTAGTTGAAACTCTGCATAGATATCTTCATTTTTAGTCTAATTGCGTAGGTACTAAAGGAACATTGAACATTTTTTTTCTGATTTTGTGTGTTTTCACAAGAAAATAGCTTGTCTTTAGCAAACTTAGCCATAGCTAGTTGAAACTCTGCATAAATATCTTCATTTTAAGTCTAATTGCGTAGGTACTAAAGGAACATTGATCATTTTTTCTGAGTTTGTGTGTTTTCGCAAGATAATAGCTTGTCTTTAGCAAACTTAGCCATAGCTAGTTGAAACTCTGCATAAATATCTTCATTTAAGCCTAATTGCGTAGGTACTAAAGGAATATTGAACATTTTTTCTGATTTTGTGTGTTTTCGCAAGAGAATAGTTTGTCTTTAACAAACTTAGACATAGCTAGTTGAAACTCTACATAAATAGAGAAATTCTTTAACCATTTAGGGTTAACTTCCCTTTTTAGGGATGAGCATTTAGGGTTCTCCTACATGCTGAACCTGAAATTGTGTTTCCTGACATACTGGATCTGAAAGTGTAATTTCAGAAAAAATCTTTAACCTTTTAGGGTTAACTTACCTTTTTATGGATGACTATTTAGGGTTCTCCAACATGTTGAACTTGAATGTGTGTTCCCTGACATGTTGAATTTTAATGTATAATTTTCGCGGCTATGGACTATTCTAAAGAATAAAAACGTCTCAGGCTTAAGATAATTTCAGAAAAATTTTTTAACCTTTTAGGGTTAACTTTTGGAACAGAACTTTAAATTTGAATCTTTGAGATAGGTCGTGATTGAATTTAAGAAAATTTAGAATTAAAGTGAAACTTTTTATCTCCATGGAAAATAATCACAGTCATAGCATAACTTTTCCTATCTTCTGCGGACAAATTTAGAATTGAACTTTAAATTTCTTTATGTCTTTGTGAAATAATGAACTAAAGTGGAAGATTTTTGTTTTCTCTGGTGAAATTAGAATTGAATTGTTTTTTGGTAAAATTCAGAAGAGATCTTGAAATTTTCTATCTTCTATGAAACATTGAGCCTGCTAGTAGTATCTTTATCTCTAAAAATTCTTTTTCTTTCATCTCTGACCTTTTTAATAGATATTCTGAGCGTTTGACGTTCTAGCATACCCTAAAATATTGAACACTTAACAAAATAATGCCTAAAATATTTTTAATGAAATAATGAGATGTAGAATATTAATATATAAGTACGTTAAATACATTATTACACATTATTAGTACACTTGCGCTTCACTTTCCGTCAATTCATCTTTATATTCATTGATGATATTGTCTGCTAATGCCCTTTTTATTCTGCCTGTGATTTCACTGTCTATTCTCACATTATTTTTACATAGATGGCAGTTCTGGCAGGTAGACATGATATGATTTCTTACACTAGTGCAGCAGTAGGCCTTTCTTTTCTTCTTTGCTTTCATTTGAATAGTAATACCAGAACGATGGGAATAGGATCTATCAATAGGTATCGTGCTACCAGAACTGTAAGCAAGAAGTTGTCCCCGATCATCGATAATTATTTTTAAGTTGGCATTCTCCTTTAGCACTATCATCTCTGGTGCTCTCACTCTCGCATACCCACCTTGAGCAATTTTGAATGATTTCGATAGTGCAAAGAAATCTAACTTCTCGCTGTCATGACAACGCATGCATACATTTCCAATAGTGTTACCGCTGGCACTCGTTTCATAGCTCAGGTATTTATCCTTGTCAGCATTCAATACGAAAATGATTTTTTAATGTGCACATAAGATCTTCGAATAATTCATCCTCACTATTTTAAATATATGAATTGTGTGTTTATCCTTCCACTGCGTAAAAAATACTGATTTAATGCATGCAATAAACTAGGTAGTGTCGATAACCTGCCATAGAGTACCAGTGGGAAAGCCGCGTCGTGTCCATGAACAAGCACAGAGTACGATTGGCAGAGCCGTAAGCATATTTCATGTCATTTCAGGATTTAAGAAAATTAGAATTAAAGTGAAACTTTTCATCTTCATGGAAAATAATTACAATCATAGGATAACTTTTCCTATCTTCCACCGAAAAATTTAAAATTGAACTTTAAATTTCTTTATGTCTTTGTGAAATAAATAACTGACGTGGAAGATTTTTGTTTTCTTTGGTGAAATTAGAATTGAATTGTGTTTTTTGGTAAAATTCTGAAGAGAACTTGAACATTTTTAACTTCTATGAAAAATTTGGAACAGTATTTTAAATTTTTTTATCTGTTTGAGAAAAATCTGAACTGAAGTGGAAAATTTTTATATTTATTTTGGGAAAATAGAAATGATCAATAACTTATTTAATTTTCATTGAGAAAATTCAGAATCGAAGTTGAACTTTTCTTCTCCCAGAAAAATATTTAGAACAGAACTTTAAATTTGACTCTTCGAGAAAGAATGGAACTGAATTGAAGATAATTTAGAATTAAAGTGAAAATTTTTATCTTCATGGAAAATAATCACAATCATAGGATAACTTTTCCTATCTTCTACGGAAAAATTTAGAATTGAACTTAAAATTTTTTATGTCTTGGTGAACTTAAAACTGATGTGTACGCTTTTTATTTCTCTGGTTAAATTAGAATTGAATTGTGTTCTTTAGTAAAATTCAGAAGACAACTTTAACTTTTCTATCTTCTATGAAAAATTTGAAACAGTATTTTCAATTGTTTCATCTGTTTGAGAAAAATCTTATCTGAAGTGGAAAATTTTTACATTTATTTTGGGAAAATAGAAATGATCAATAACTTATTTCATGTTCATTGAGAAAATTCAGAATCGGAGTTGAAATTTTCTTCTCCCGTGGAAATATTTAGAACATAACTGTAAATTTGACTCTTTGAGAAAGGTTGGAATTGAATCTAAGAAAATTTAGAATTAAAGTGAAACTTTTTATCTTCATGGAAAATAAACACAATCATAGGATAACTTTTCCTATCTTCTACTGAAAAATTTAGAAGTGAACTTAAAATTTTTTATGTCTTGGTGAACTTAAAACTGACGTGGAAGCTTTTTATTTTCTATTGTGAAATTAGAATTGATCAGTAACTTATTTCATTTTTATTGATAAAATTCAGAAGAGAACTTGAACTTTTCAATCTTTTATGAAAAATTTGAAATAGTATTTTAAATTTTTTCATCTGTTTGAGAAAAATCTGAACTGAAGGGGAAAATTTTTTTATTATTTTGGGAAAATAGAAATGATCAATAGATTATTTCATTTTCATTGAGATAATTTCAGAATCGAAGTTGAACTTTTCGTCTTCCGGGGAAATATTTAGAACAGAACTTTAAATTTGACTCTTTAAGAAAGGTCGGAATTGAATTTAAGAAAATTTAGAATTAAAGTGAAACTTTTTATCTTCATGGAAAATAATCATAATCATAGCATAACTTTTCCTATCTTCTACAGAAAAATTTAGAGGTTAACTTTAAATTTTTTATGTCTCGGTGAACTTAAGACTGAAGTGGAAGCATTTTATTTTCTCTGGTGAAATTAGAAGTGAATTGTGTTCTTTGGTAAAATTCAGAAGAGATCTTGAACTTTTCTATCTTCTATGAAACATTGAGCCTGCTAGTAGTATCTTTATCTGTAAAAATTCTTTTTCTTTCATCTCTGACCTTTTTAATAGATATTCTGAACGTTTGACGTTCTAGCATACCCTAAAATAATGAACACTTAACAAAATAATGCATAAAATATTTTTAATGAAATAATGACATGTAGAATATTAATATAAAAATACGTTAAATACATTATTACACATTATTAGTACACTTGCGCGTCACTTTCCGTCAATTCATCTTTATATTCATTGATGATATTGTCTGCTAATGTCCTTTTTATTCTGCCTGTGATTTCACTGTCTACTGTCACATTCTTTTTACATAGATGCCAGTTTTGGCATATTGACAAGATATGATTAATGACATTATTGCAGGAGTATGCTTGTCTTCTCCTTCTTGTTCTCTTTAAAATGCTAAGACCGGAAAGATGATGATAGGATTTATCAACAGGTAATGTGTTACCAGAAAACCCTAGCAAGGAGTTGTCCCCGATCATCGACAATTATTTTTAAGTTTGCATTTTCTTTGAGCACTAATTTCTCTGGTAATGATACTCTTGAATATCCACCGTTTACACGATTGAAATTCTTGGGTACTCCAAAGAAATCTAACTTCTCGCTGTCATGACCACTCATGCATACATTTCCAATAGTGTTACCGCTTGCACTCGTTTCATAGTTCAGGTATTTCTCCTTGTCAGCATTCAATACGACAATGATTTTTTCATGTGCACATACGTTCATTGAATAATTCATCCTCACTTTTTTACAGATATGAATTGTGTGTTTATCCTTCCACTGCGTAAAAAATGCTGATTTAATGCATGCAATAAACTAGGTAGTGTCGATAACCTGCCATAGAGTACCAGTGGGAAAGCCACGTCGTTTCCATAAACAAGCACAGATTATGATTTTTAGATGCTTAAGAATATTTACTGTGATTTTAGGATACATAAAAAATTTAAAAAAATACCATGTTTAGAAATTCAAGAAAGTATTTACGAATTGGGTAGGGGACTCTTTGAGGTTGGAAAAGGGGTTTAGGAATGACATTATGAATGGAACTTGTTCAGAAAAGATATAATAAAGCCATAAAAAAGTATTAAAAAAATGGAGTGGACTCTTTGGGGGGCCCCGGGCGGGTGTTTGGGGGCCCCTGGGAGGGCCGGTTGGCCCTTTGGGAGCCCGCGGGACCTTTGAGGCCCAGGGGAGGGCGTTTGGGGGTCTGAGGAGTGCGTTTTGGGGATAACATTTCGAAATTTTTACTTTTTAGTTTACTTTTTTTTTGCGGCGCATCCCTGCGGCGCATCCTGCGGCGCTTTCCTGCGGAGCCTCCCAGCGCCGCATCCCCGCGGCGCATCCCTGCGGCCCATCCTGCGGCACTTTCCTGGCCCACGGCACATCCCGGCGGCGCTTCTCTGGCCTGGGGGACCTTTGGGGACCAGGGGAGGGCCTTTGGGGCACAGGGGGCCTTTGGGAGTCTGGGGGACACTTGAGGATCGATTGGTCCTTTGGGAGCCGGTTGGCCCTTTGGGGGCCCGGGGAGGGCCTTGGGGGGTCGGGGGGGCCCGTGGGGGCCGTGGGGCACATTGGGGGACCGGTGGAGGGCCTTTGGGACCCCGTTGGTCCTTTGGGAGCTCGATGGGCCTTTGGGGGGCCCGGGGATGGCCTTTGGAGGTCTGGGTGGGCCTTTGGGGGCGCCGGTGGCTCTTTGGGAGCCCGGGGGACTTTGAGGAACGGGGGGAGGGCCTTTGAGGTCCGGGGTGCCCTTTGGGGGTCCGGGGGGCCCTTTGAGGACCAGAGGAGGGCCTTTGAGGGTCTGAGGAGGGCGTTTGGGGGGTTGGGGCTCTATGGGAGCTTGGGGGACCTTTGAGTACCGGGGGCTTCCTTCGGGGTTGGGGTGGGGGATCGGAAACCTTTGGGGTTGGGGTAGAGGACCTCACAACACTGTTCAAATGGAACTTGTGTATTATAACGACCACAGAGTTTCACCCTCAAATTCTCTTCTAAAACCTTTCCTAAAATCTTCTTTCAAAATGTCTCTAACTGTTTCGCCGAAATAATCCCATAAAATGGATAAAACGGTTTCGCCCAAATAATCCCTAAACGTAATTTCAGCGTGTTCCTTTTGTTTGGCATCTCTGCGCTAACGCATTTCAAATTTCTAGGAAACCCTTTCCTACGTTAAACTCTTCATCTCATAAATTTTCCTAGCTAAACTATTAGGGTTTCGTTAGAATATCAATTTATCTCTCCGACTTAAAGCTCCGTGAAGCCGTATTTAAAAATAGAATTTCTATCTCTTTAGACTCCCGCATAATTCCAAGATAACAAGTGATGTCAATTATAATTCCTGACACTAAAGATCAATGAAGCCCTATTTAAAAATAGAATATTAATTTTTCTCTCTGACCTAAAGAACGTTTATCCCTCAGACCTAAGATTAAAGAAGCCTTAATGTTTCTTAATTCTCCCCTTCGTGAATCAATAAATTCCCCTAGCGATTATGTAAATCAAGTTCTCAGGCGCTATTCGTGACAGGACCAAGGGGTGTATGGTTTTACAAGTGTGAAATTTGCTGTTTTGCCAAGTGAGAAAATTCCTGTTTTTTCATTCTCACTGAGAAAACCATATAACAGACATGAATTGCTGTTGACATCCATATATGTGACATAGTTCCTGTTTTTCAAATTCTCACTGACAAAAACCATTAAACATTCATGAAAAACATCAAATAAATCGACCGACACACATAACCATCCATGAATTATGTAAAAAAAGTTATAGGTGGCAGCAGGGGTGCGTGATCGCGCCTTCTGACCCCTCTCTACTTATATGGACACATATAGACTCCTTGTCCATATTTGTACATATATATGATCCAAAAAACAAATCTCAAGATTGTTACCACCCTTACTGTTTTCTATACGACTTGTCTCTTTTAGCCGAACTTGGACCCATGCCGGACTAAAACCATGCTTAGGTGCCTGCCTGTATGTGTAAATGCATGTCAACTAGATTTCTATATTAAAAATATGATATTTTATTCTTTAATATGTAACGGCTTTTACCTGTTTTGGCTTTTAATCGTTCCTTCATTTAAATAAATATGAGAAAAAACAATTTCTTGAAAAGCAAAGATCAAACTTAAAGCGAGAAAAGATCAAATTTAAAGCTAGCAAAAATTGACCTAGATAGTAGATAAAACAGTTCGTAGTCACGAACTGTAGGTAAGGAGCGACTCGGCTCAATTGTAACCTAAACTCTAAAAAATGGAATTTGGTACCACTAGATATAACAAAAGAATTGGTTTTTTATGTTGATTCCAAATATATAAGATTCATTAAGTTTACTGTTAATCATCTAAAGCTACGAGCCTGAGAAGATGTGCCTGATTTTCGTAAAGGAGGCAAATATCCCCAAAAAATCATAGAATCTTAATGAAAATTGCACCATCAGATCTCCAATAATGTGGAATCTTGTATTTTTTTTTGCCAGAACAAAAATCACGAATAAGGGTTTTTGCAAGGGCGATCGTATCGAACCAACGGTCCAAAAATATCGGGAGAGGGCGTATTCTAACCAAAATTAATAGTTCTAGTGTCCTTTTTACGCGATTAAAAAGATTGGAGAGCAAATATCCGCTCCCACACCCCTTCTCCCCCAAAGTCAAACTGTTTGTTCTGTTTGCTTCGTGTCTGACATCTTATAAAAGCTCACTTCTGCTGGTTTTATGTTTTTTTTTTCGGTTCGGATTTAAGTTGGCCAATATTTATGAATATTTTAACGTAGCAATATTGGCTTCAACTTGCGACCGAATGGGTCCTTACCCAAGTTTCTGCAAACCTAAGTTCTATGTGATGTGGCCGGATGACACATCATGATAGACACATCGTTCTACACTTAACTAATTAAACGCTAACGTATGGACTACCGTATTTAATGTTTTACAAAAAAAAAGTGGGAATGGAGGCATGCAGTGGCTCCTTAGAAGTTACCAAAATTTACATCAAGGCAATTAATAGAAAACCACAAAAACATTTTGCGTTTAAATTATATATTTTATTCGGCATAATCTGTATAAATATATTAAAAGTCGTAATATTGGCCAGTAAGCTTTTATTAATAATAGCTTGTATTTTTCTATAATCGTGGCGACTAATGTTAACTGACAGTAGACACCTGGTAGTAGGAGTGTTAGTAAAAGTGGTCATTGTAGGAGTAGTCAGACAATGATTTAACCTTCTATATTGTTCTGTCTCATATTGTTCTGTCTCTGTCTATATTGTTCAGCCTCAGCTTTGAAATCCATAGCTCAAAAATCCTTATTTATCAACTTTGGTAGAAACCATACACTTACTTGTGAAATCGGTACTCAACACGCATAGCATACACATTTTTATATTGGAATTTTACATTGTGATACTAGTCTCATGTTTATACTGATTTCACAAGTCCTCAAATACTAACTCTGGTGAGTACAAAACACTATTTGTGAAACATGTACTTAGTTTGTTAAGAATTCGAACTTCTATATTGCAGCATTAACCCCAGACCTCTAATCAACACGCTCAAAATCCTCAAAATACCGACTTCGGAAAAAAAATTTTTTTTACATCAAATTGAAAACCAGATTAATTAAAACTCTTGAAATACTATTAAGAATTAAGAATACGATTAAGAAAAAAATTACTTCATATCCAAAATGTATCCTATTGAGATTAATTTTCCGATGGGACTACAATTAAACAAAACGTATTAGTCTTCTTTTTCACCCCCAAATGTCAAAATGTTCCGCATATCTCGCAACTATGCACTTCTTGCACATTTTTCCATTGTAAGCAGGGGCAAGGGAATAAACCAATCCTTTTCCTCTATTGTGGGTTCCTCTATCACCTTAAAATAACAACCTCGATATTCTTTACTATAAATATTTGCATTGCATACTGAACCTTCAACCTTCCGGTCGTATCTCAATTCTCAAGTGATTTTGTTCAGAGAATTTGAGTGGTTTATTCGTATTGAATACCATTGAGGCGCCGCAGATAGTGCGGCCACATTTGACGCCCCCGAGACAATTATACGACCAAAAACACCAAAAGTTGGCGTTGCTCACCATATGGAAGTAGAGGATCAGAAAAGAAGCATAGTTTGTCGCTATAAGAGCTGATGCGATCAATTAGGATTTCAAAATCAGATAACCATAGAAACCGAACTGGTTGAAAAATTATAGTGTTTCGCAATGAACACAACTTTAAGGAGAAAAGCAGGGCAGCATTTGGTAGACACTGCGACGAGGCCTTAGATGGCGTACAAGTGACAGAGGCTCTTGGTCAACATTCCCGAGACTCTACGCAGGCATGCCTTTCCAAAAACTAACAAACAAGTACGTGTCCAATAAGACAGTCATGCATACTCCTGCCACTTACCCGTGCCCTAGCCATTTAAACATTTGCCTCTCAATTACTTGGACTATCTGTCTTGGCTATTCTCTGTCTACAATTAGCCGTGTCTTGATGCAACCTATGCAACCTACTGCAAATTACTTTATAACTTCAATTCAAAATCAACGGTACAAACAATCAATTCAAAAGTACAAACATATCAGAAATTCCCCCAAAAATCAAAATTTCAGTCAAAAACAACGGTATCCCCGGAAATCCAGCGGCATATAAATATGTAGCCTACCAGTCGTCCAAAAAGGAAAAAAAAACATGTAGCCTTGTTTTCTCCTATTTTCTTCAAGGGATGCTTTATAGCCAGCAATACCTGTACACGACTTGGCGCGTCCAAATGTGTTCTTAAGCCACTTCGTTTCTGTTTTAGGGTCTCTTGTGCAGGCTACAATAGCTGTCCTATTAATTACCCTCTTTTCGTATCATCAGATTCACTAATTAGGGCCATCAGTAGCATTGCATTGATGGATGATGTCTGATAAACCGCTACGTCTCTTTTTGTCCATTTGCCAAATTTCAGCACATAACGTGCATCATCTTTGCTTTGAGTAAGAAACTGCATATGCGTAAAGGTCTGCTGTATCGATTAATGATGTCCGAGAATACCCTATATGTCTCACTGTCAATTTGTACCAATTCAAAGCAGTATATACATCAGATTAGAATTAACTCGGACACACCATATATGACAGGGGGTCTTCTGTATCGATTTGTAGGATCTGAGGTACTACTAGATCTCCTTTGTCAATTTGCCCTGGTTCAAAACAGAATGTGACTTACTGGTTTAGGCTCTGAAACCATCCTAGGTCTGAGATATATCTAAGAGGCCGCCAGATCTCTCACTGTCATGTTTTTTCCGTTCAAAATGCAATACCACATGTAGGTATACCACATACATAATATATATACCCAGCTGTATCGATTGATGATGTCAAAGAAACATCAATATACATCTTTTTTCATTTGTTTCAGTTCAAACACAATATATATCATCATTTTTCACCTAACCTGTTTTTCACCTTTTTGGTTTCACCTAACTTGTCTGGGCCACTTATTTATTATGGATATTTACAACGTAGACAATAAAATAGGTCACAGTTCTGTTGACACTACATTTTAAAACATTTGTTTTCATTATTCCTTTAAGCTGGCTTGCATCCCAATAAGAGACCGATTCAACTGTTTATAGTGTCTGGATATCCTTTTTCCAAAAAAAAATGGTCTCCGTAAATTTAAGAAATTGGAGAGGTCAATGAACCCAAAACGCTAGAAATTTATTTCTGGCTTCAGGTGATAAACGCCAATTATAGAACGGAAATGAAAAAATGAAACGCATTGAAGGGATTAATAAAAGGGATAAAGAGACACGTGATTCGGGCACCCCTCGTTAGCTTTCTCAATTACAAATCCAGATAATCTACAGTCTAGAGGACTACGCCCTAACCAAGGGTGAACACACAGCAACATCTTCTATTTTCCCAAGAAATACCAAAAACACACATAGAGTAAAAATATTTACACAATTTGCAAAAAAAGGGACTTTTCAAGCAACAAGACTGTTTTTAGAACTAACCTTAATAAGACGTTTCTCCAGCCCCTCGCCCCCCCCCCACCGGGAAGATGTCTCTGTAAGTTCTTGTACAAGACATTATGCATGACATTTCTCGACTAAAGAGGTACAACCCAAAAGAAACGTACAGTAGACAAAATAATGTATGGGATTATTGAATTCTATTAAAATTACTAGTGTTGAGGAGTTGAGGGAGAAATTTGGAAAATAATGATTAAAAATTACAATATTAAAGAGGCAGAAAAAGTGAAACAGCAGAAGTCTTTCGCGTGACGCAGGTCTTTTAATTTTTATTCGGTTCAATTACACAGAATACACCCAGGGAGGGTTTAAGCCACGGACGCTGAACTGGGCGAAAGGTTGGAGGCACAGCCAAGGTACACATTTTCTCATAGAACACTTACAGAGTAGCTTATATTTTCTACTTACTTAATATTTTCCATTAGAAAGTATCAACTCTTTTTTATGCTCTTAGGGATACCCCTAATACTGTCGTTATCGTGTCTTAAGCCAAAATGGGCTAGTTTCTATCAAAAATATTCCTTCCACGAATTCAGGATTCTGTTCTTTATTACAGTTAAAACACAGTCGCTTGACGAGAAAATAATCTGGATTATTGAAACTAGACACCCTTGACAATCGAACCAGGGAAGAGCCTTATTTTATGGATTTCTACAAACAAATATTCACGCACAAGAAGCAATAGACCACAGTGAACCTTTGAATTTAGTCGTGCTATGACTTTTGGTGATGTAAATTAAGAATAATAACATAAAAAGGCCTCATTGCTTAAGTTTCTATTTAATCGACGCTTCCTATATCGAAGTCCATGAATTTTTACTTGTCAAGTGTTTTTTTGCTTAAATTTTACTTGACAAGTGTTCCATGAATTCCGTTGTGGTTTCTGGTACACAATCCAAATTAGCCTCGATAGATACAAAATCCAAGGTCCTCAAAGTAATCTAGATTTTAAATGCTGGTTTAAGGCTATTTAAGCTTTTTGAGTAACCTTTGTGGCGATCTTTCCGATCTGCCATGTGTTACGCTATTTCTCGTTTAAAAATGAAACCTGACTTCGCAAAAACTCGACCAAAGCATGTTTCTAGGTACTTTTTTAAATTGTCATTTTTTAAAGCGTGTGTCTGGGGAAATTTTGGTGCTTCTCTAAAAAAATTTTATGATCACCGTTTGATCTATTTATACCTGCTTTGAGATTTTGTGTGTTTTTTTGCTCCGTCGAGCGATGAACTGGATGCACAAAACCGAATTAACAGCTTTACCAAATTCTGTGTCTGGATGTAATACAGAATAGAGGCAGGTCTAAAAATGGTAACCCTAAGGTAGTTTAATGCACTTGGCAAAGAATCACCATAGATGGAACTGAAGCTGAAATCACTTGTATTCTAGGGTTAGTAAGTTTCCAAACCTTCATAACGTTGAAACTATGAGCGACGGTAAAATCAAAATTGCCCTTTTGAACTCAAACTAGGATTTCCATCTCGATAAAATGACAGGTATAAATAGATAAAACGGTGATCATAAAATCTTTTAGAGAAGCACCAAAATTTCCCCAGACACACGCTTTAACAAATGGAAATTTTAAAAATAGCCTTTACAGACATAATGACAAACACAAAATTTAATTGTCAAAAGAATAAAAATCTCCCAAAATTAAGCAAACTTTAAATTCAAACAATCCACGAATACAATGACAGGTATTAATAGATAAAAAGCGATCATAAAGATCTTTTAGAGACGCACCAAAATTTCCCAAAACACATGCTTAAAAATGACAATTTAAAAAATAATTTCAAATCAAAGTAATAGAAGCTAAATTTAATTGTCAAAAGAATGAAAATCACCTAAAATAAAGCGAACTTTAAATTTCAAACAATATTTACAAAGGTTCTTAACATTTTTACACAAAAATTGTACTTGACAAAAAAATTATTTACACTTTTGTTTCTATTGAATTCACATATTACAATCCCAGATACAAAAAGCTAATATACAAAAAGCTCGAATTTTTAATTGGGGCCATTAATTAACCTAATTCGGCTAAAGCTAGTCGAAAAGAGTCTTAAAAAAACAGTAGAGCGGAAAAACTGGAAAATTTCACATGCTCTACGATTCTTCCATTTTTCCTAGGAAATCGTGGGCCAATTGTGGTCTTTTTCGATATTTAATTATGTTAAATAAGAAAACAAGTTTTTTTTTCAACTGAAGGTAAGGAGCAACATTAAAACTTAAAATGAACAGAAATTATTACGTATATGAAGGGGTTCGCCCCCTAGTCAATACCTCGTTCTTTACGCTAACGCCCAAATTTTGTTCCTTTATGAAAATTCTTTAGGAATGACCCCTGAATCACCAAGGCCGTTTAATTAGAATAAATAGCTCTTTTGGAAGTACTAAGAAAACTTTATCGTAAAGAGCGAGGTATTGACTAGGGGGCGAACCCCCTCATATACGCAATAATTTCTATTCGTTTTAAATTTTAATGTTGCTCCTTACTTTCAATTCTCAGGCTCGTAACTTTTGATGGGTAAGACTAAACTTGATGAAACTTGTATATTTGAAATGAACATAAAAATCCGAAAATTTTAATGTATCTATTGGTATCAGAATTCCGTTTTTTAGAGTTTCGGTTACTATTGAGCTGGGTCGCTCCTTACTGATAGTTCATTACCACACTGTTTGAAAATTGACTGCGTTATATGATTACGATGCAAACACATCATTCTGAAATGCCATCGTCACTTTACAACTCAATTGTTGTGCAAAATGCGTGTCCATAAACGTAAAAACTAACTCAATTTAAAATTTTAAAGGTGTTTTAAAATCCTGCCAAAATTGCCCTACTTGACTTCCCTGTAAATTATGCTCAAATACTCGTGTTTTGTTCAAAACATGCAAGTTTTAAGGCATTAATTAAAAAAAAAATTTGCCACGAAATAAGCTTTTCAAAGAAAAGTAAAGAACTCCATTAAACAAAAATGAGCAAAAATAAAATCAAATAATCTACCAAGCTCGAAGCTACCATAAATCAGCATCGATCAATAAATGAAACCCAAAACGAACAGAAATTACAATAAATAACTGAGTCAAACTCAAAACGAGCAGAAATTAACATAATTTGGGCGCAAAACTCCTATGCCTTCTCAAGGCCAGAACAAAATTTGCACTTTACTGAAAAAAAATAAACGTTTTTACTTTTATAACTTTAATAAATCAAATTAATTTTAACATTTTGATTACTAAATATAAATACATGTATATTAAACTGACAATGCACATTCATTTGCATTTTTTCAGTAAAGTGCAAATTTTGTTCTGGCCTTGGGAAGGCATAGGGGTTTTGCGCTAAACTTATGTTAATTTCTGCTCGTTTTGAGTTTGACTCGGTTATTTATTGTAATTTCTGTTCGTTTTGGGTTTCATTTATTTATCGATGCTGATTTGTAGTAGTTTCGAGCTAGGTAGATTATTTGATTTTATTTTTGCTCATTTTTTGTTTAATGGAGTTCTTTACTCTTCTTTGAAACACTTATTTTGTGGAAAAAGTTTTTTTAATTAATTTCTGTTCGTTTTATGTTGACATAGTCTTTTCAGGGAAAAAGAAAATAATACCTTAAATCTTTTCGTTTTTTAAGACATTATAGTTTGGCCTGCAATTTGTATGTTGGAGAAAAATTTTCAGCAATTTTTAACAACGTACACCATTTTAAAAATCTGGACACAAACAGTACTGTTTAACTTAGTTTCATACCTCCTCTAGTTGACCTGAAATGGAAAACTTGATACCATTCGCAAAAAATCTGTTTAGTTTCTTTGATAGCTTGGATACACTTAAACTATTTTGATTTGGTTAAATTTTAAGAGCAGAGGTAGCCTCGAAAGTTTGAACATAATACCCTCATTCGTTCTTGGGATACTGCTGAGATGCCTTATTGGGAATTAGCATTATCACAGTGCATTTTCATTTAATCTTAAGGCAACAACTAGTTTTTAAACATAATGGGCAAATGGGAGGGTGGGAGTGGAAAGGGGATTAGTTGCCCTCCAGTCACTTTCGACTATTAAAAAGAGCTTCAGCCCTTTCTATTTTCAATCAAATGAGCCCCTTTCGAAGTTCCCACGACAACTCCTTCGATACGAAGTGCCCTGGTCTAAACAACAACAACAACAAAAAATATTACTAATCACTTTCGAATGTTAAAAAGGGCACTAGCCTTTGAATTTCCAATCAAATTAGCCTTTTTTGAAGTTTCTACGACAACACCTTCTATAAAAACCTTATATGCGCCCAGGGCTAAACTTAAAACTCTTGCCCTGAGAGTTGTGGGGGAATGTCCTTCTCAAAACCATATTTTCTATCTGGAAATCAACTAGCCTATGCTAAACAAAATAGCTATCTCAAAATTTGGATTGGATGAGTTTGGGTGAATGATGGACGCGGGGGGGAGGCTAGTTTCCCTCCAATCACTTTCGAATATCAAAAAGGTCCCTAGCTCTTTAAATTCCTAATCACATAAGCCTCTTTTGAAGTTTTTAAGACAACACCTTCTATAAAAACTTTATATACCCCAGGACATAACTTAAAACCCTTGCCCTGAGGGTTGTTGGGAAATTTCCTCCTCAAAAACATATTTTCTATCTGGAAATCAACTACGCTGAACAAATGGGCTATCTCTAATTTTTGATTGGATGTGTTTGGGGGAATGATGGGCGTGGGGCAGGGCAAGTTCCCCTCCAATCACTTTCGACTATTAAGAAGGGAACTAGCCCTTTCAATTTCCAATCGAATGAGCCTGTTTTGAAGTTTCTACGACAACACCTTCTTATAAATCCTTATATGCCCCCAGGGCATAACTTAAAACCCTTGCCCTGAGGGTTGTGGCGGAGTGTCCTCTGGGGGAGTGTCCTCCTAAAAAACTTATTTTCTATCTGGAAATCAACTAGCCTACGCTGAACAAAATGGTTATCTCAAAATTCTGATTGGATGTGTTTGGGGGAATGATAGGCGTGGGGGGCTAGTTGCCCTCCAATCACTTTCATCTATTAAAAAGGGCATTAGCCCTTTGAATTCCCAAGCGAATGATCCTGTTTCGAAGTTTCTATGACAACGCCTTCTGTAAAAACCTTATATGCACCCAGGCCATAACTTAAAACCCTTGCCCCGAGGGTTGTGGGGGAGTGTCCTCCTAAAAAACAAATTTTCCAGCTGGAAATAACCTACGATGACAAAATGACTATCTAAAAATTTTGATGGGCTGGGTTGGGGGGAATGAGGGGCGGGGGGGGGGGGCTAGTTGCCCTCCAATCCCTTTCGACTATTAAAAAGGGCACTGGCCCTTTGAATTTCCAATCGAAGGAGTCTTTTTTATAAAAGCCTTATAGGCCTTCTGGGCATAGCTTAAAACTCTTGCCCTGAGGGTTGTGGGGGAGTGTCCTACTCCAAAACCTATTTTCTATCTGGAAATCAACTACGTTGAACAAAATGGCTATCTCACAATTTTGATTGGATGTTTTTGGGGGAAAGATGGGCGAAGGGGGGGGGCTAGTTGCCCTCCAATCACTTTCGACTATTAAAAAGGGCACTAGCCCTTTGAATTTTCAATTAAATGAGCCTTTTTTGAAGTTTCTACGACAACGCCTTCTATAAAAACCTTATATGCCCCCAGGGCATAACTTAAAACCCTTGCCCTGAGGGTTGTGGGGGAGTGTCCTACTCAGAAACCTATTTTCTATCTGGAAATCAACTACGCTGAACAAAAAGGCTACCTCAAAATTTTGATTGGATGTGATTGGGGGAATGATGGGCGTGGGGGAGACTAGTTACCCTCCAATCCCTTTCGACTATTAAAAAGGGCACTAGCCCTTTGAATTTCCAATCGAATGAGCCTTTTTTGAAGTTTCTACGACAACGCCTTCTATAAAAACCTTATATGCCCCCAGGCCATAACTTAAAACACTTGCCCTGAGGGTTGTGGGGGAGCCTCCTCCTCAAAAACATATTTGCTATGTGGAAATCAACTACGCTGAACAAAATGGCTATCTCACAATTTTGATTGGATGTGTTTGGGCGAATGATGGGCGTGAGGGGGGGGGGCTAGTTGCCCTCCAATCACTTCGACTATTAAAAAGGGCACGAGCCCTCGGAATGTCCAATCGAATGAGCCTGTTTTGAAGTTTCTACGCCTTCTACACAAACCTCATATGCCCCCAGGGCATAGCTTAAAACCCTTGCCCTGAGGGTTGTGGGGGAGTGTCCTCCTCAAAAACATATTTTCTATCTGTAAATCAACTACGCTGAACAAAATGGCAATCTCAAATTTCGATTGGATGTGTTTGGGGAATGATTGGCGTGAGGGGGGGGGGGGGGGCTAGTTGCCCTCCAATCACTTTCGACTATTAAAAAGGGCACTTGAACTCTCAATTTCTAATCGAATGAGCCCCTTTTGAAGTTATTACGGTAGTTCATACTACAAACACCATAAATGCCCTCAGGTAATAAAGTAAAACTATTTCCCCGTGCATTGTGGGGGATTCTCCTCCTAAAAAAGATATTTTCTATCAGAAAATCAGCAAAGATGAACAAAATGTCTGTTTCAAACTTTTAATTAGATGTGGTTGGGGGACCGAAGGGCGGGGGGGGGGCTAGTTGCCCTCCAATCACTTTCGACTATTAAAAAGGGCACTAGGCACTCCGATTTCCAATCGAATGAGCCCTTTTCGAAATTTCTACAACAACTCCTTCCATACGAAGTTCCCGGGTATGGAGAAAAAACCAAAAACACAGTGCCCACATCGTTCTTTACTTAGGCAGCGCTGGCGCGCTGCCTATGTAAATGTGGAACGTGGAACTTGGTGGAGTTTGGAAAAAAATAATACTATAATACTGATTAATAATACTGAAGCATGAAAAGAAAGAGGATTGAGGAGGGCATTAGTCTACAGGAACAACTCCTTTTCCCAGCAGTGATCCCTGCTAGTTCTAATTAAGTTTTATGTAACCTTGAATGACACTTGGACAGGAACCTTAGACAAAAATCGAAATAAGTACCTCTTTAACTGGTTGTAACACGTTTTAAACAAATATATCCTGACCAAGAAAGAGTGACTCAAAGAAAAATAAAGAGCTTTTTTAACATATTAAATAAAAAAAAGAAGTTTTTTTACTGAAAGTAAGGAGCGACATTAAAACTTAAAACCAACAGAAATTATTCCGTATATGAAAAGGGCTGTCCCCTCCTCAACATTTCGCTCTTTACTCTAAAGTTTTTTATTGTTTTAAAAAATAGAGTTGCGAGACAGAGTCAAACTTTAGCGCAAAGAGCTAGGCGTTGAGGAGGGGACAAAAACTTCTTGAAAACGTCTGTATACTTCCAAATAACCAATACTATATGTAAACAAAGGGCAAAGTTCAAAACTTGCAGCCCTTCCCCCGGGAACTGTGTGGGATGAAGTCATCCTCAAAGACATATTTATAATATTTTCAACTATGCTCAACAAAATGGCTATCTCAAAATTTTGATCAGGTGACATCGGGAAAAAATTGGCGTGGAAGGGGGCCTAGTTGCCCTCTAATCTTTCTGGTCATTTAAAAAGGGCGCTAGAACTTTTAATTTTTGTTTGAATGAGTTCTGTCACTATATTCTAGGACCACTTGTTCGATACGATTACCCCTGGAAAAAAAAAAAAAAAAAAAAAAAAACACGCACAAATAAACACGCATCCGTGATCTTTGTTCTGGCAAAAAAAATCCACTTTTTTGCAGGTAGGAACTTGAAACCTCTAGCAGGGTTTCCTGATATACTTAATCTGATGGGATGATTTTCATTAAGATTCTACCACTTTTAGGGGGTTGTTTCCCTCTTTTTTTCGAAAATAAGGCATAATTTTTCAGGCGCGTAACTATTGATGGGTAAGACTAAACTTGATGAAACTTATATATTTGAAATCAGCATAAAAGTCCAATGCTTTTGATGTATCTACTGGTATCGAAAATCCGTTATTTAGAGTTTCGATTAGCTTACTATTGAGCCGTGTCGATCCTCACTTACAGTTCGTTCCCACGAACTGTTTGATGGAGACACCGAACTTAAATACTTCTTTTTATTCTGTCATACACAGATCACAGATCCGCACGTCCATAATAGAAGACAAGAATACAGTTCGCTTCATCGCTTGCTAAAATTTGCCCTTGACAGTGTCACATCGAATGGGTACCCTTTCTCTGACGATATAACAACCCATATTAAAACACGAAACAATGTAAGGCCAGCAAATTCAGTTGGGAGCTTCTGGCTATCACATTAAGGATGCAGGCTTAAACGAATGCGCTGCAAGTTAATGCAAGAAAGACAATAGTTTTTTTATAACTAGAGGAAGACGAGTGAGGGATAACACATATTTCGTTTTTGAAGGCGAACGTATTGTTAGGGATAAATCCTAATGTCTTATAAGGTTTGATAGGTTCTTAACGTCTGTCCTGGTAAACATTTGTCCTTGAAATAAAAGTGAAACCATCACAATCTAGAAAAGTGGCCGTTATTGTGCCTTGCAAAGACTTTATTCTAGATAATTCTGTTCAATCATTTTACACTTCTTGCACCAGATTCATAATTTAGCATACTCTTCCTCTTTTCCCTGGGGCACCAGCTCCACCGGAATGTCCGTAAAATTGAGAAATATGAGTATCAACCTCGGGCGATAATCGTCTAAGGTCCCTTCCTAGCTTCAGAAGCATCTTAACGTGGCAGCTGCGTCGCTATTCTGCAAGTATAAGTTTTATCCTCGTTCTGAGGCTATTTCCAACATAATCTCTACCAGAATCGAGATGAAGAAAATAAATCGCCGTAAGCTCACTCGGACTGATTACCATACCAGGAAACATGTAGAGAGGAATACCAGAAAGCTTTATGTGACGTTAAGTTAGATGTCACGTGGAACAAACTCCTAGCAGGCGTAATCTACAGAAAGTCATTTCTAAACTTCTTCGCCAACGGTTTCAACCGTTCTATACGGTGAGTTAAGCTTAATGCGACAATTCCAACGAAGATAGTCTGAGATTCCAAGTCTTCTTCTATATAATCGAAGCATAAATACTAGCAAACAAGTCTCCGTACCCAGTAAAAGCAGAAGAGAAAGACTTTACGGACGAAGAAAAACTCCTATTTCTTTTATAGAAGAAATAGAGCTTAGTGCGAAAATGTATCGTCTACAAGTAAAATTCTACAACTTTGATTAACAAACTTTTTTTATGGGCTTTTGGGGAAATTTTACCAAAACCTCACTGATTATTACCGAGTATGGTAAACTTTCACCGAAACTAATCAGTAAATGAAACAAGAAAAGAAATATCAGTTACTTGTTGTAAAAAAAAACTTCGCTTTTTGACCCTAGAGGGGATGGGGAAAATAAATTACGTTATACTTTCTAAAACATAAAGAAAAAGGATGAAAATTACAAGAATTTCAATTGGCAGTAAAATCTAGCGAAAACTAATTCATTTGCAGATTAAAACATTAAACTGAGAACAAGAAGTTGTTTCTTCTGAACTACAAATGCTTTTATTTTCTACTAATGGTAATGAAACTCAAAAGAGATTCGCACAATAGTATTTCCTTATTTGAGATTTTGTTTTTTAAGTAGCCTTTGGAAAATGTTGAAACAAAATAACGTATAATTCACCGGAACTTTTAGACTCTAAAGTTCAAGCTTTATTTTGAATAGAACATAAACATATCTAGGATATAAGCACAGTTTGCTTATCTTGAAATGAAATCTTCTGCGTAATGTTTTCCAATTTCGAAGTCTATTCAACACAAAAATCCATTAGACACAGTTTCAAAAGTTTTGTTTCCAACACTTCATTTTCTAAGACCACATTATTGACGTCTGCTTAGAGCATAAGCTATTTTAGAAACCTCTCTGCTTAAACTAAAAGAGAACTATTATTGCATTGTCAACGCCCACCCAACGTTATGTCATTCAACCTTATCTCTGGTACCAGCCTTTATACTAACATACAGGAGGAGGAAGGGGGCGGGGGCTCCTTCTCTCGGAGAAGTTTGAAAATAACACCAGCTTAAATGTAATCTAATTAATTTTAGATCCCCTAAAAATTTTATCTAATGTTATTTGTTCTATTTTGGCTGTTCTGCGCCTCTGCCAGCCTCACCACAATGAAGATTACAATTTGTGAACTATTAAAAATTAAATTATTTGGAATTACTCGTAAACTGCTCAATTTGCCTTGTCAACCTTTTTCTTCTTAGTCGATTTACATAGATTAACATAGACGATTTAACTTTTCTTCTCTTGAAGTAGATCACATTTAGTACCTTAGACTCACAGAGTAAGAGAAAAAAAAAGAGAGGGATTTACAAAATTGTTCCAAGAAGTGTTGAGCATTAGAGATTCCCATTTAGCCTTTTAGCACCAACAGGTTACCAAGGGGTGAGGGCATTGATCGGTACGGGTACTTTAGGGGTACCCCAGTTTCGTAATTGCACAGTGGAGGTCAAGAATTTTCTTTTTCGTCCTTGCTGCACCAATTATTTTCCGGTTTCCTCTTCTTTGTTTTAACACTATTCATGGATAATGTGAACTTTAAGTGGCGTACAATGATATATTGCGTTTCCTGCATAAGCTGCCTCGTTATGTTAGTGCTACTGAGTTGTGTGCTGATTTTCATTTGCCAACATTTAACCAGATACACGTATTCACTCGCTTTTTGTTACGTGAGCGTCTTTTAGCATCAGATAATGAGCTTATTGACCCATTATATGCCCCTTTTTTACGCCTTTCATTGTCAATATGACAAAAACTATATGATCCTGATGATTCTGGCTAGGCTATTTTTTTCTGCATTTTACTTATTCTAATTTTCTTGTGTTACTTTTCATAGGTGTTTCGCTGGAGTAAAATTACTGAATTGAATTCCTGGCTTATAGTAAGGAGTGGGCGGATTAGAAAATTTCTTCTGAGACTGCTGAGGAGGATTGTACACTCAAAAGTGCACATTTTTGGTTTTGAAAAAAAAAATCTTTTGAAAGGAAATTAGTCACAGAGAAGTATGAAAACTTGTTTCACACAACTGTGACAAACACGTTAAGAGTGCATTTCACGCTGTTTTTGTATTATGCAAAGAAATTCACTATCCACGGGCTGATGTTTCCATAGAGGTCTTTCCAGACGAATCTACTTATTCCCGTCCCCCAAAGGTCCCTTCACACAGCGATGACACCACAGCAGGTACGTAAAAAGGAATGTGTATCAGGGAATTACAATCTGGGGGAGGGGGACAAGTTCCTCAAGAAAACAATTCAAGCAAGTTATATGGAAGTGAAACTTACTCATGAAGAAAATCGTCAACACCCTGTAATATCAGAGGGATATGAAAAACTTCTCCCACGTACGTGCCAATGCCGTGATTACATATTTATTGTTTATCTAGACGAGTTCCAGTCTTAAATTTTATTATTAACCCAAAATCCCCAACAAGAACTAATGTATGAAAGATTATGGTTGAAAATAAAACTCCGAGGACTAGAATTAATAAATAATTATTTTTGGTCATAAAGCTTTGCTTTCTTGGCAAAATTCTTATGCAAAACAGTCAAAGATCTTATTACAAAATATGACGATAAGGAATTTTACATGATAGAATTACAAATAGATTTAATCTAGTGCCTATATAAATTAAAGCTGAAGGAAAACAGGAGAAAAGGAAAACAGGAGAAAAGGAGAAAAGGAAAACAGGAGAAAAGGAAAAAAGAAACTCGAGACATAGGGGTCTATGATTGCATTTTTAATTATTTTAATCCCCGCCTCCCTCTTGATGATTAAAACTATGTACATCAATACTTAAGGCTTAGGTGGACCAATCCAACAGCTCTTTTATTTTAAGATTCCTTATACCATCAAGGGAGAGCAAAGCCAAATCAACAGTTACATTGCGTCTGGCTTTTTTCAGAGGCCGCAAAGATTAGAGACGTTCAATACTATTGGATGGCAATAACGTATAGACACAAGAAGAGTCGTTAGACGACTGTCAACTGCGGCGAGCTATTAGTAACAGTAGTTTATCATCATTCTGGGTTCAAGTTCACACATCTGCCATATTTTTTTTATGAATATAATAAGATGTTACACAAAATTGTAAAATCAAGCAAAAATTGTTCCTAATTCCACAGCAAATTTATTTCGTCACAGCTATTCGTGAAAAAAGTCGAATTATTTCTCTTAAATATTTATCCTGCAAAGAAGTTGTACTTTTATTTCATTGGCATAGCCTTGATCCCAATAAATGCCAGGCTAGTCCAATTCAGTCTCGTGTTCTTGTCGAATTTTCTCGAATGTCTCCTTCTATGCTTTTATAGTTATCCATCCTTTCTCGTAATATTCACCTCTTTTGACTCTGGGATTGGTTCTGACACTTTGGGAATAAAAATTTTGAATGGTCAGGTTTTTTTCCCAGCAAGTTCACATCCTTCCCCTTCTTGTTAACTGTTTTAATTCACCTAGTTCAAAGACTATCTGGCATAATGTTTATATTTTTTCCGGCAAGTTAACACCCCCTCCCCTGTTCTTAACTGTTTCAATACGTCTAGTTTATAAATTATATGGCATGATTTTATACCTTTTATTCGAAAAACTAGTTACATTATGCATCTACAAACTGAAATTCTTGTTTTTTTTTATTTTTTCAAACATAAGCAGCTACTTCAGGGGCGGTGAATTCGAAAAAATGTGAGGTTGGTATCATATTCGAACAGGCTCAGTGGTAAATTGAATCAATCAATTCAATCAATTTATTCAATCAATAAACTTAACAAAATACACTTCAATATAAACTCCCCCGTAAGGCTCTATGGCCAGGAAAAAAAAGGGGAGAATCTACTCAATTATAACACTTTCAATGAAATATAAAAGAATCGCAGAGGATTACCTATAAACTCCGTAATGTTTGCCACTAGCTCGATCTCCACATATAGAGCACAAATGTTTCGATCCAGAAAGAGGATGATTTGGAGGGAAAGCTGGATTTGTCTGACCAAAAGTATTATGGGGAAGCCCAAAAGGCGATGGTGCTAAGCTATAAAAAGAAAGAGAATTATTATAATACATAAAATTAGTTGCAACACTGTATTGAAATTAAGGGGAATGCAGAGGAGTTTTAGTAGGACTGCAACACTGATATTTCATTAGTCTTTGCTCATATTAGTCTTTGGTTGCATATACTAGAGAATGAATTTTTTCTGTCTGGCCATTCAATATCCCACCCAGTCTTTCAGTTTTTTTTTTTTTTTTTTTTTTTTACAATCGTAGCTATCAAATAGATATTTTTTTAAGTTTTGAAGAAACAACCATCTCCAATGCACTGAAAAGTAAAAACAAATAATTTTTTCCTACTAACCAGAAAACCTAAAAATTTTTACAACCAAAAATGAAATCATGGGGCGTTAGTGACATAAAAATTGTCCTCGAAAAGTTTTAAACAAATTTTGAATGTCCTACGCTTACTTATTTTTTTACTGTTTACTGCATTTGGAGATACGAGCATTTTTTAAATACTTTCGTTATACTCATTTCTAATTTATGGCAAACCTTGCAATAAAATTTCGACCTCAATATTCCACAATAGCAAATCATACTTCACACAAACGGCATTGTAAAACTTGATCTCGAGACCTACCTCTCCTTCAAAACAACCAATAGCCATACCGTTGTCTGTAACGGTTCTCGATGTTCAAGGTTTGACCATCTTAACCGAAACCGACGAAACTAATTAAAAATACTTCGAAAGCTGAGCAATCACTATTATAATTGAACTAGAAATTTAGAATACCTTCCTGAAATTTTGCATAGGATCTGCTGAGCTAAGCAGCTAATGTTATCGATATTAACACATTGATTGACCTCTAAACAAGTAGAATTATTGCTGAAAATTAGACTTATTACAAGCATGAGTTATAACTAAATAATTTCTCAGTTTTCAAAATCAAATAGTGCATAATATTTTGAATGTTTTGGCTCCACTAGCGTCCACTAGAACCAAAAATATACTGAAATACTGACTGCAATATTCACTCTCTAGAAATCCAGGTTATTACTGATACTATTAACGTTGGTGTGTGAGCCACTTGCATCTAATTTTTTTTTTCAGCTATCCAATAGTGGTTTTCAAGCATGCCTTTTGTGACCCAGACCACTCCCCACTCCACCATTGAAATCTTGATATTTGTATTTACATCACAATCTTTATAACCTTCATATATTGTTTTAATAATTTGCTTTCTTTTCGTTTCTTCTATATTTCTCCCTGTCCCCTTGAAGGAAATATCCGTGTAAGGGGCTTGGTATCTTCAATCGTTGGTAAATATGAGATATCCAAATAAATTATGTTTTTAGTCCTTCCCCTATACACTTTAACTCTTAGTTTAACTTGCCTAAATTAGCCTCTAACTAAAAAAATAAATAACAAATGACTATGAATGCCAGATAAGATTTAAAAACGTATAAATAGTTTTCGAAGGTTGTGCCCAGGGGCGTTGCCAGCCAATTTTTTTTTTTGGGGGGGGGGGCGAGAGATTTCACCGACTGACTGGTCCTTTATACCGACTGATTTTTTATCAATAATTAGCATAATGTCCAGTTTGAATACGGAACTTGACAACAAAGCTTAGCCAAAAGAATCGTATAGCCTGAAGAAGATTAGCATCTTAGTTCAGTTTCTCATAAGAATCATGCGTACAACTACTTGGTGATCTAGTGGAGAAATGAGTAATACAAGAGGAATAAAGCGATAATATGATTTATACAAACAAAACTCAGAAGTGAGAAACTGACAATTTCAATTAAAACATACGGATTAAGCACAGGATGAAGGCAATTTAACAACAAAACTTCAGTTAAAAAGTCAAACGTCTTGGTTCGGTAACCTCAAAGCACATCACGACGAGGTGATCGAAACGGTCATCGTCCATCGTAGTACGTAAACATGTCATGACCAGTTTGAGTTTGCTGAAACTTCTTTTCACCATGGTCAAAGGTGCTGATGCTTTCACAATCCACTGGAAAGCTGACCAGATAGTCGGGAACACAGTTTATAGAATTATCCAGTAAGTTTATCGCAGATCATTTCTGGTCTTCATTCTCGGTGCGAACAAAAAGCTCCTCCCACTTAATTCTGCATTAGCGGGTTAGTGTGTTTTCGTCAATCAATGAGAAATGGTTACAAAGTGCATTGTTCGTAATTGCGAAAGCAGAAAAAAACTTGGTGAGCCAGCCAAGTGGTTGGCAAGTTTCCCATCTCACAATTATTAATTAATTTATATAAAAATTATTACTTATTATATTATTTACATACTGTTGATTCAACTGTTTGGCCTATTTAGTATTTTAAAAAAAATAAAGAGGGGTGGGGGGTTGATGAAATTTATGAAAATAAGGAATTTTTTCTTCTTCTAATAACTGGTGGAATAGGTGTGATGGTTTCAGGAGCGGATCCAGGATTTTTTTTTTTTGGGGGGGGGGGGCGCTAAATAAGTTGATATGATAAAATTTCGTTAGGAGCAAATTTAATTATTGCAAAATTGCGTTAATTAGGTAAATTACACTACTTTAGACTACTATAGGGGGGGGGGGGGCAACCCTCGCCCCCCCTCTGGATCCGCCACTAGATGGTTTATCATTTTTTTTCACGTCGTGATGTTTATTTTCTACGATATTTCTTTTCTAGATAAGACTACTTTCGTTTTCAATCAATGTTTTCATATGAAATGGGCAGACCTTTCCTGAACTTTAAACAATAAACACCTCTGTTTGAAAATCTTTGCACTTTGTGAATTTAGATAGCAATAAGGGTTCCTGATTGAGACCAATTTTAGGACTTGGATTCTAATTATTAGTTGCTGTGGTAAAAGTTGCCATAATAGCCCTATCCAAGAAAATACCAAACGTCTGTTAAGAAGTGTTTTTCGTAAAATTCTTAGGGAACTTTCAGAAAAATTTATTTCTACTGATCTTAAGTTTAATATGGCCTTTACTTTTCTTTAAAAAAAACTTTCTTTTTCGTAAAGTTTTCGTAGTGTATGTATATATATATATATATATATATATATATATATATATATATATATATATATATATATATATATATATATATATATATATATATATATATATATATATATATATATATATATATATATATATATATATATATATATATATATATATATATATATATATATATATATTATATATATATATATATATATATATAAATATATATATAATATATTATATATATATTATATATATATATATATTATATATATATATATATATATATATATATATATATATATATATATATATATATATATATATATATATATATATATATATATATATTTGATCTGCCGTCAGCGGTCCAATTACCCTGGAACACGTATTTTGGCAGAAACTTTCTCAAAATGCCTTTGAAACCAACTTGAGACTTCGAAACCTATTTTTAATTCCTAAAAACATCTAATAATAACATTGCACTACTAACTACCGATTTTCATGTATGTATTGGAATAAATTAATTTAAAATTAGTTTCTTCAAAATTAGTGTTCCAACGTTGAAGCCAAGTTTCGCGTCCAAGAGAAATCTGACTTATCTACCCGTAAAAAGATCTGATGCCGCTTTTGTTTTTATCTGCAAAAACGATCTCTGGAGCACTTAAGACCTGGTTCGGGTTTTTATAATGGGTGAGATAGGGAATGATCATACTGCTAATTCTATAAACTGTGGTCGGGAATATCAATTTAACCGCATAAATTTCACAGAATTACAAGGATGGTATGATCAATGACTTTATAGCTTTCGACCTCAGTCCTCGCTAATAGCTCTAGCATGAGTTCCGCGGGATCTAGGTCTTTTCCTGGAAAAATCTTCGTGGCTTCGGAAAGGCTTTCATAGCTCTCGTCCATTTTGCCCAGTAGACTTCGGTAGGCTAGATCCAGAGAAAAGGAGTTAACGTGGATTGCATCGTCCAATCTACTGATTAGGGCTCTATGGCCGCCGCAGAGTTCCTTGGCATAGAACAATTTCCAGTCATCCAGCGGTCGGCTCCAGGATTAGAGATTGCCTCTGAATAACGAGAAGCTGGACGCCTAGGATATCGTTTAAGTTGGGACTTATTTTTGGCTAGTGAACCAACTTTTTTCCACTCCTGCTTTTGTTGCCTCGGTTTCCCTCACTATCGGATCAGTCTTGGAGGAGAGCATAAAAGGTGTCACGTGTCGCCCTGAGTCTTGGACTTGCAATCAACAAATCAAGTTATTCAGTCTGAAGCTTTTCTGCAAGGATCTTCGTCTTAAACAGGACTTAGCGTATGAACATAATAATCAGAAAAGAAATCAAAGCAGGTAATGTGGCGATACAGAAGTTGGACTTTTTCTTTTATTATCTTGTCTTTGTTCAGTTCTATCAGCTCCTTGAGGACTTCAACAATAGTGTCAAATCTAATCCAAAACACTGTCAAACTCTCTGGCTTGGACGTCCATCTTCTCACTGACAGATTCTTAGGCTTCAGTGTTGATTCAGCCTTCTCAATTGCTCGTTTCTAAGCACTCACTCGTTTCATTCGACCCGTAAAGAAGACGTACAATTCCTGTAAGATTTTAAACATTTTGGGACTATGAAGCAGTTGCTGCAAGCGTGTTCCTTGCTGAGATTCTCTCAATGAACCATGGATAGAATTTAGCGTACTCCTCTTCCCACTTCGGCCCATATGTGTTCTTGGACACCCCGTCGAATACCAGACACAATGCTTGTATAATCACAGCTTTGAAACATAAGTAGATCTTTGCTTGCGCCTTCCTTTTCTAAGACTTCTAGAATTTTTTCGGCAGTAATACACGGCCAATTTGATTTTTTTGGTTGCTTATGTGGCAAATGGGTCGCTGACAATCTGCTCAACAGCTAAAATCCATTTAGGCTCGGTTTTTTTTAGAATGGTATTGATCCGTTTACGATAGTCTCAGTCGAATATATTCATGCACCCCAACACTTTATTTTTACCCGGTTTGTTTTTAAACTAAGCATATCTAATTCCTTTCATTAATCTATTCCTTTGCACTTGATATCGATCATCCAACTCGCGTAATTTGTGAATTTTGAAATTGACATGTCGTTGCCTTGTATGGACGTCGCTCTCTTTACCACCCAAAGCTCTTAATCTACTAACCACCAAACCTGTTTTAAAACGTTACTGCAACCTTAATGCCCTGCAAGTAACTGGTACTAGTTTCTACCAAATGAGGTTTCCACCCACTCTTTCCATTCAGTAAAACTGCTGCATTTACCGACCAAAATTGAGATTTTTTTAGATGTCATGTCATTATTTTCCTATTCTTTATTTAACTAAATAGAAAATGGTGGTGTTATCCGTAAAATCACTAAATGAGTTGGAAAGCTGCTACATTTACCGACCAAGATCATAATTATGGTACACGTCATGTCATTATTTTCATGTTCTTTATTTAACTGGATGAAAAATTTTGGCACCGTCCGTAAAGTCATGACACGAGTCGGTAAAATCGCTGCATTTACCGACCTAGATTGAGATTTCATTAGATGTCATGTCAGTATTTTCACGTTCTTTATTTTACCGAATGGAAAACTGTGGAGTCATCCGTAAAATCACTGCCCGAGTCCCTAAAACCTCTGCATTTACCAACCGAGATTGAGATTTCGGTATATGTCATGTCAATATTTTCATGGTTTTGATTTAACCAAATGGGAAATAGTGGCACCATTAATAAAATTACGGCAGGAGTCAGTAAAACTGCTGCGTTTACCGACCAAGTTTGAGATTTCTGTAGATGACATGGTCAGTATTTTCGTGGCCTTGATTTAACCGAATAAAAAATTTTGGTGGCGTCAGAAAAATCGTGGCGAAAGGCGCCACGATATTAACGACTCTTTTTTTACCGCATGGCTAAAATATTACCCCCCCCCCCATTCGTGACGGCCTTGGTTGCGCCACTCTTGACAAATATTGTAATTATCATGGAGCAAAACTGGAATACATACACTTAAGGCTGTTCTTGGGATGCCATTATTCAGTAAAACTAATTGCTATGAAGTGCATTCCTAATATGCTTTAGTTTCGGGTTCCCTGGTTCAGGTTCATACAATAACAAACTACACTAATCCCCACAAAGGTTCCCTGGCCTATAAAGCAAGAGGAAGATATACAAGTCACTTACCCAGAGAAAAAAGTCACTTACAGAGAAAAAAATATATAGAACATATAAATTAAAACCAAATAGATCTTATAAATTATGTAAGTTAAATAGACTACAATGAATCCTGCGCAAAAAAAAAAGAAAGAAAAAATAGCTTCAAAAAGCCAAAAATAAGCCAATAGGCAAGAAGTCAATCCCCAGTGTAAATAATGAGTTTATTAGTCTTATTTTGAACATCACCTTTTTTTTATATTTGCATTATTTTTCTGATTAGAAGAAAAAGAAAAAAAAATTATTTTCTCTCGGATACTTTTTTAAAATACAAGTAGTCTATTGAAAAAAAAGCAACAAAAAAACATGAGAAACTGAAACTACACTGGCTGTTACAATAGAACTGACTTTCTACCCTACAAAATGAAGAAAATGAGAAGAAGAAAAACGGGAGCAAATGAAATGGAGAAGAGTCATGTCAAGAAGAATTGTAGAAGAGTCTTGTCAAGCTTCTCTTTTTTGGCAGAATTAGCCCAAACTTTGGCCGTCGTCTTTTTTACCCTCGTTTTATTATTTTTTTCATTTAAGATAAGATTTATTAACCAACACACAAAAAAAAGAAACAAAACGTCCAACGTGGTAGACACCAGCTGGGGTATTGCTATATTTTAACTCTATAATATCTGGTAGCTAATTACGTAAAAAATACATAGTCAAAGCAAACAGATATAGAGCATAACGTAGCCCTTTTCTCTCTATATAATATTACCAAGCCAAAAAGGTGCTTCACCTCTCCTTATACATTCCACAGATTAAAATCAGATTTTACAGGAACAATTAAAAAATAAAAATATACAAAAAAAAAGCAATTCATATATGTTTGTGTCATTTAATATATCAGCATTTGATATAACTGCATATAAGTAAAGGGGTCATAAAATACATTTCATTTGTGATTTTACCCCATCTCAACTAGGAAAAATCTTCGTCCTCCTACGATAGGTCAAATCATTGAGCACCTATAATTTAATAAAAGCTTACCTAGGACTATCAGGGCCACCATTTTTCAGTCCATTTGCATACGAAAGGAGAGTTGCAGTGTCTGGCTTTATTTCCAATGGTGATTGTGGCCCTATACTTGACATACTTCAAAACTGAAAAAAGGTAAGTAATTATCACAGTGAACAACAGTAAGATTTTTTAATCTTACTAAATAATATCTATGTTGGACTGAACATATCTATATCTATGTAACGTTTATATAGCAGAAAGATACAGTAACTAAGGGTCTCTCTCATAGGATTGGTCAAAGGATATTACCTACCCCAACTAGAGAATTTGAAAATTATGAGATGAGCTTTTTTTACCTCAGGCATACAGAAACGCTTTCTTGCAGCTCTTAAAAGAGGAAAAGGTTATAATGGCATGTCATATCTATTTTAAATTTCTAGTAAATGTGTGAAATTTTCTTTCTACTCAAAGTAAAAAAAAATTCAAATTTTCACTCAAACTTATTTCAAAACAAAACTATTGTTTATAGTGGGGCTATTAAGCATAAGAATCATGCACTTCTGGCAAACAGCATGAAAATTGGTGGGAATATAGATTAAAGCACGGGAAATCTAATGATGACAGGAAGCACGTCGAGCGGACGCTCTAAAGCAAATTTACAAGCACACAAAGCGCTATAAAATGCGCAAGTTTACCAGCTGAATTTACATTTTAAGATATTGCAATTCCAATGGCCACTATATAAAAAGCAAAGAATCGCTCTGAAGCGCGCAATAGAGCGCTAAAAAAGCGTGTAAAGCGCAAAATAGGAGCACTTATCCCATGTAATACCTAAACAGGCAAAAATATAGTCTAGATTACTAGATGTCCAAAGATTACAAGCAGCAGCTCGAGTCTGCGCGTCAAAGCGCAAATTTGTGCACTCAAAAGCAAAGAAGCATGGTATGGTATTCCCCATACAAAGTATGGGGGACCCAATAATCACAGGTAGAAAGTCAGGCGATTGCTTTATAGCACCTTTACAATGGCTCAAAAGAGCGCTAAAAGCGCAAAACTCATCTGCTTGTTACAGAATGTTCAGATTTGGTTGAAACACAGTTTAAAATACCAAGTGTCAGGTAGTGTTGAAAAGAAGGTGAATCTATAAGCCAGAATCTGGTCCTGGCATGTCTTAATGCCCGCTTCAAGTGCAAAAATAGAAAGATTTACAAAACATTAGTTTCTTAAAACAAGTGATAATTTGAAATGGCATCAAACATGCAATAACAAAGCGTGATTTAGAGCATCCAGCAGAGCCCACAATGCTTAATGACATGAAAAGAACAAAGGATTTCGGACCCACATAGAGACCTACATGGCACTTTTTCAGAGATGCACAATCAAAAAGCCATTTCTGTTTGCTATTTTAGCTAACTTGTCTTGATTGTCACTGTTATTGGAAAATGGAGCACAAAATAAAGCAATAATTATCACATAATAAGATACTTTGCTGTGATATCAGATCACATGTTGAACAACTGAGATTCTAAGTTAGGCTTAAGCCTTAAAAGGGACACCAAAATACATAATACATAAAAATTGATTATGCTTGGCAGGACCCGTGGCAAGAACATAACTCAGTGCACGCAAGTGAGCTGCTCTTGCAGTTGCAGCACCCAGAGCATTACTTTTTGCACCTGCATTGCACAAACTCTCAACAGGTGACAGAAGCTTGGGGCTTGGTTGACCATTGCGGAGCCCAAAACCCATTGCTAGTCTTTCCCCATCTGTAGTCATTGGGGTTCTTTTCGGGAATAATGACAAGATGAGAACTGGACCATACCTGGACTTGAATGTAACCATGCCAAATGGTCTGGTTTAGCACATCCTGGATTGGTGGAAATCTGTCCATAGATGATCCTTTTTTTGTGAACAGATACTTCCTCAACTTGTTTACCAACTCTCTACCCCTGGATATGTCATATACAAGCACAATGAACTTTACAATCTATACAAAGTTGTTTTCAGTGAGCTCTTGAACAGGAGAAGACAGGCGGTTGAAGACTGGTGTTATGGCACTGCGTGCTTCCCATGCTTTCCAAAACCCTCCTTTGCCATGCTACAGGAGTGCAGACACAGTGTCGCCGCCACTTAGAGCATGGGGAAAAAAGCAGTGACTGCACCTTCTCTTCGCCAAGTGCAGTTGCTATGTCATGAACAGGAATGTAGCAGAAACTCTTCCCTTGGCCACAGGCTACATACAGTTGATCATCCTCAATAAAAAAGTACTTTGCAATGAGCAGAACAACAATATCTAAATCAACCATTATGACAGTGACGAATTTCATGTTGCAGCATGCTTGATGAAGGCAGTGCAGGACTATCCTGCTATCTCTCTCCTTGTGGTTGCTAGGATGAATTTGAGCCAAGTCAGTTGGAATTGTACTTCTTTCACTATCACCAGAAGTCACAAAAGCCAAATAAATGGTAACAGTGTTGTATATCTTTTTGGCCATGAACTCAAATAGGCCCTGCTTGTTTTCTGAACACTAAAAGAAACTAGTCCTATTTTTGGAATTGGCTTTCTTTCTTCAACCTTTATCCAATACATAGCCTTGCTGCACTTTTCTCATGTAGAAGTTTTCAAGCTGTCAGACTTAAAAACACCAAAGATGATGTCAACTCACTGTGTTTCACTACTGAACTGCTTACAAAGGTATTGGCAGATTTCTTCTGTAACATATTCGGCAAGCGTCTTGCTTTTTAGCTTTATAAAGTGGACTAGGACAGCACCATCAGAAGCCTTGGACAGTGTGAGGTTTCTTGGTCACAACTTCAGAAGAATAAGCTGTGAGCAGCGTTACAATATCTGACTTCGTGCCAGATCTCAGATTACCCTGATCAGAGATTGAAGGGGGGGGGGGAAGGCTGGTTCTTGTTTTTGAAAAACTCTTCCAAGTCAGTGCCTCTGATGTTGCAGTCAATGCAGAGTTTGGCAAATAGGGCTGAATCTGACTTGGCCATCTGAAGGATCGATTTTGACTTTGGTATCAATGATGAGCACCCCCAACTGCATTACAGGAACAGTTAACTGCATATGAGAAGGACTTACCAGAGATTGAAGGAGTTGTGACCATTTGTCTCACCAGTGTCAAAACTTATCCAGCTCCCTCCACTGTCAAAGAGAAAGGCTACAAATTGGAAGGGAAGTAGTATGCAGTCAAAGGTACTTAAATCTACGTTGTGAAAGATGCTATTCAGTTTCCAGAAACTGAAAGGAGACTGAAACAAAGGTGGAGGGAGCCAAATATGAAAGAACAAAACTATTTCACAAGAAGGCAAAGAAACAAGCCAAAAGAAAGGTCTGGGTATCTCACTATCAGCCAAGAGCCTAGCCAACTATACCTGCACACAGAGCACAGAAATAGATATATATCATCTTATATTTGAACTCCTTGAGTCAAAAGATCTACTGAAAGATATCTGAGAATATCTAATAAATAAGAGACAACCAAGACAGTAGCTCTGTAGCCCACAGAGTGAAGCAAAAAGAAAAGGGCTAAATAGTACCAACTGAATAGCCCACCTGCTGTGAGTTAGAAGAAGAAGGGTAAAAAAAAATACTTGCCCTCATTGATAATAGTAAAAAGGAGCATGATTTTGTTCATAACAATAACTTAGAAGACTCTTTTGGATCTGAATATCCACAGGATGCTATGGAAATAAACAAGACAGATGCAATAAAACCTGACAATTTTGTTTTGGTAGAATGAAAATGCAAAGGGTTCAAAATTTCACACTGCTGAGGTCCTAGAGAAAATAGGAGATGGTTACTTTGTCAACTTCCTGAAAAGGCAACTCTCATCTTGGAAGTTTGTGTTCCCTAGTGAACAAGATAAGGCTTTTGTGGATGTTATAGAGGTTAAATTAGTGTATCTTACTTCCTAGGCTCTGTGGTGGGACTTAAGGAAGATAGTTTTAAATACTAATGTATCTACATTTGTGGTTGAATGGCAGAAACTGGCAAAATTATGTTACTTTTGCACCAACATTTCTGACTCATTAAAAAAAGGTTGAAATATATAATTTCTCTTAATAACTGGTAATAATTTTCAATTTAAAACTATGTCCCAACAGTCCACTTCTTGGTGTTTAATTCTTTTTTTTTCTTTCCTCTTTGTAAAATATAAGTTTTGCTTTCTTTTGTGTTCTTTAAATAGCCTTCCTTTCTTCTCCTTTATTAAGGTCCTAAGTTTAAGCATTTAGCTTCCTAAAGCTTTGTTTATGAGCCTTATTTCTTAGTTTTATTGAACTTTGTTAAGCTACTTAAGACTAATAAATGAATGAAGGGTTTTCTAATGTGATGTTATGAGACATTACTGTTGAAATATTTGAGTCTCTTACTTAAAATTAATGTTGAAACATTTGAACCTCTTACTTATATCATTAATTTATCAGTAACTTCTAGTTGGTGTACTTTTGGATGGAAAAGGGCTCTGATGAAGCCAAAGTACAAGAAAGGGTTTAAACTGGATTTTAATAGAAATTGGCAGTTTTAATTATATCAATATTTTGTATTTAAAGACATTTTTTAGGCTGAATTCAAAGGCAATTGATGATGATAAGCACTGGAACCCTAAACATGGTTATTGTAAGCAAGTATCTTGAGGTTGTTTTGGATTTCCAGTATTTTTCTTATTTGGGTGTTGTTTTTGATTCCATGTACATTTAATTTTTTAAGGCATTTGAGGCCCCAGAACTTAGCAAGTTGTAGTTGGCAGAAGTGTCTCTCTCTCAGTTGATGTTTTGAGTAGGGTTTGTCAGCATAGTTGCCTATACTATTTTGTCTTTTTATTATTGACCTACCTTCTTCAATTACAAATTCTGCTTTAACAATATTAGCTGAAATATAAAAGCTTACTTATATGTAAAAAAGGTGTGTGGTTTGGTGATATTACAAAATGCCTTTAATTTCTTTACTAAATAGTGTGATGGTAATTCAAAGTTTTAAACACATCCAAATATGTTGTACTTCACTTTGGATGTGTTTCATTGCCTGATTATTTTATTTTTTCTGGCAAAAAGATATCTTTAAAAGAGACAATCCCAGATTTGAGTTTGTATTTTCCTAGCTGTTTAAAACTTGGTAAAGATGTTTCTGAAGCTATGAAAACTACCAATTTTGTTCTTGTCTCCAAAAACATAATTTAAGAAGCTTAATATTCATGATTTCCTTACACTTTATAAAACTACTGTGCAATATCATTTAGAGCATAACCCTTTAATTTTGATTCCAATTACATTACAGATGAACACAAAGTTGGAAAAATACAGAGGCAGGCTAATAAATCAATCCCTTATTTTTCTAATCTCCTATGCTCCCAAATGCTTTCTTGGCTCCAATCCCTTTGATTCAGTTCTACAAGAAATTTACTAATTAGTTAATAATTATAAAATTATCAAGGGGATTGATGATGTTCAGCTAAGTCATCTTTTATTTTTAACAATTCAACCCCCCCCTGGATATGGCCTTGCAACAAACTTTGGAAATATAGGGTAAGATACTCAGTAGCACTTCAACAGTTAAACCATTGTGAAATCTCTAAAAGTGAATTGTTCTACTATTGGATTTTTAAAATCTTCTTAATAAGTACATGATTAGCTTGAATATATTAACCATATGCAATACTCACAATTTTAAACATACTGATAGACAACAGTGGAACCTAATCTTAGAAACACATTTAAAGCTTAAGCCCAAAATTGGCCACAAGATCTTGAAGTTAGAGCAAAATCTAAAAATCATAGATAGAGTCAATCTTTAACAAATTAAGCAAAGATAAGTGTTATGAAACAGAATAATTGCATTTAAATAGGCTAGGCTGTAGGGGTTACTTTTCTCTAAATTCAAATGCTGAAAAAACAGAAGTTTCCTAAGATTGTAGTCAGCCAATTTCAACCAGTCCAGTCATAACTATTTGCAAATCAGGATTTGTCCAGGATAAGAGATCTGGGTATAAGCCTAGAATTTTGTCCAGGATTAGAGACCTGGGTATAGCCTAAGCCTAGGGTTTTACTGATACATAAGGAAATGTGTTAAGAAAACAATTCTTACTTCAGAATATCCAGAATAATCTCAGGTAACACATTTGCAGAGGGAGAACCATTATCTTCACTTCTTTCACTGTTGTACATTTTTTTTTTTAACAAATTCTGAAAAATAAACATTGATTCAATGCATTTTTCCATTTTTAAATAATCTATATATGTAATTAAACACCATCAGTGACCAGGGGTATCCCAAGACTCATTTCATTGGAGGGGCAATCTTCATAAATTTTACCAAATTGCTACCTGATTTATGCTGAATTTTCTGCAGGAATCAAGAATCTTGCTAAATTTCAGGCAATTTTGCAAATTTTTGCCTTTGCAAAAATTTTACCAAATGCCAAAAACGTTGGAAGGGTGACGCGCCCCTCCCTGCCCCCCTCGGGACGCCCCTGTCAGTGACATCTATAAAATTCCCATAAAAAGAAATTAATAGACAAATACTGATAAATTAGGTTAGTTAGATGGGGGTTGGGTGTTTGTTTATTCATGATTTTCATAGAGAACAGACATGAATATTTTAAAATGTGACAGAAAAACTGAAAATACAAGGAAAATAGTGAAGATAAAGGTTTTTCCCTCTGAAAAATATGTTAACTAGGATTATTCTGCATATTATGAAGTGAGAATTGTTTTCTTAACATATGTCCTTATGCACTGGTAAAAACCTAGGCTTATACCAAAACCTGTTGTCTATGTATAGGAAAAAGATCTTTTATTCAGGATATCTGTCTGAGAGTAGACACTGCAACCAGAGCAGTTCCTATGGTTGGTGGTGCCCATACAAAAATTAATTACAGTGCCTGCCCCCCAACTCAAATATATGCAAAAAAGCTTAAGCAGAGTGAAAATTTTGATTAAACTGGACAACCCTCCAGCTGCCGCACCCCCTCCTCCAGCCACAGCAACCAGGGCAGCCACCCCAGTTGCCTTCTCCCCCTTTGAATTTAACATCATTAGTGGAGGCTAGTCAGGATAAATTGCAACAGCAGTGATTATTGTACTTGAAAAGAGCATTGAAAAAAACATCTACAGCCATACTCAACTAGCTTAAACCACCTACTTTCCATCCAGGAGTAGCAACCTGATGTCTATATTTATAAACAATATAGCCTATTTTGACCAAAATGTGGTAAAATTCTAGTTTAGCTACTTTTTGCTATCTTGGAAAGGGGTTAGGTTAGAAAAATCAAACTTTCAGTGACAAGTCCAGGTCTAAAAACATACTCTGGGAAGGTATTGCCAAGCTTCCATGTTAAACCTCTTTTGATTTCTAAATCTTAGAAATTTGCCTACTTGACAGGTCTATACCAATTAAAATTTTGACAAAACAACACTTTCCTTTAATTTTCAGTTGTCAGCTCCTTTTTCTGATGCTTTAGTTCTAAAAATACAATTCCTGTTATTTGAGTAGAATTTTAAGCCATATTAATGGGTCTTTTCTAAAATTAGGAAATGTATTTGCAGATCTTTAAACCTCATAAATTGGGATTGAGCAAAGTTGTGAAGCTGAAAACAATCTTGCTGTGTTTCATTTAAGCAGAAGATCTGTTAGCAAGGTTTCACTTTTATAACATGGAGATTTGGACACCAAAGGTCAGGGGCATATAGAGGGAAGGAGGTAGATAATTCAAATGCCTTCCTGGGATATACTTTAGACTGTAGACCCATCCCTGAAAGATTCATTTTCTTAACCTAACACCTTCCCAAGACAGCAAAAAGTAGCTAAACTAGAATTTTACCCAAAATATTTGTGAAGATTGGACATAAGTAGTCTAGGTCAATATATACCAAATCATATTATTGAGTTAGGACTAAAGTGAATACACCATTTGATGCCTTTTTTTATACTGATTACGAACATAATAAGCATTTCTATCAGAAATGAATTTCAGCCCCCCTATATATGCCAATTCAGGGTTATGTTAGGTTAAGCTAGGTATAGCCTATATAGGGGGGGCTGAAATTCATTTCCGATAGAAATGCTTATTATATTCGTAATCAGCATAAAAAAAGGCATCGAATGGTGTATTCACTTTATTTGAAACTCAATAATATGATTTGGTATATATTGATCATAGTCTATCCTAAAGGATTATTTCTCTCCTTTAAGCAAACTTAACATCTATATCTGGTGAATATCTTGCAAAAATAACAATAATAACCTCATTATATTGGGACCAGTGTTGAACAGGGGGTAAATTTTTACCAAATCATATTATTGAGTTTCAAACAAAGTGAATATACCATTTGATGCCTTTTTATGCTGTTTACAAATATAACAATCATTTCTATCGGAAATGAATTTTAGAAACCCCCCCCCCCCTATATATGTCAATTCAGGTAATCAGCATAAAATTTTTAATCAGCATAAAAAAGGCATCAAATGGTGTATTCACTTTATTCCTAACTCTATAATATGACTTGATAAAAATTTACCAAACAGGGAACTTTATTAGTAGCCTATTAGGTGACTGTCTTGTTACTAGGCTATAGCATTTAGCCTAGGCCTATTTTAGAAAGAGTGCCATGAACAAGAGTGCTGTTAATTGTCAGAAATAGTATTGAATAGTACATTTATTATTTTTTTTCTATTAGATTTTTGTCATAGAGCCTAGGCTACTGTAAATTTACTGACTTAGCCTAGCCTATCTCTATCAAAACCTAGGTCTGGTCTACACTCTTTTGAAGAGCTTTTCTCATAATAATTTCCTATCTAATCTCATGCAGAAACCCCATTATCAAAACTTACCACCCTCCATAGCACCTAGACTAAATCTGGGCAGACTAGCATAGGCTACTTGGAACTGAAAGGTGCAATAGTAGCCTACCAACCTCAATTAAATGACTTTGAAGCCCAGAATATGATCTTTCTGGAGAGTAGTTGTAATCTACTGCCAGCAAACAGAATAAAAATATGAAAAGCCTCCTTAGCCAAGCTTGACCTACTTTTTTAAAATTTTGATCTGTTGACAGGCAGTCTTCTTCTTCTATTTAACAGCAGGCGGGCTTTTCAGTATAACTATTTAGCCCTTTTCCTTTTGCTTCACTCTGTGGGCTACAGAGCTACTGGCTTGATTGCCTCATATTTATTAGATATATTCAGATATCTTTCAGCAGATCTTTCGACTCTAGGAGTTCAAATATAAGATGATAGATGTCGATTTCTATGCTCTGTGTGCAGATACAGTTGGCTAGGCTCTTGGCTGATAGTGGGATTTTGTGGTGTTTGAAGTATTTTAACAGTTTACAAAGCAAGGTATGTTGTGCAGACGTCAGCATATTACATTCAAATAGGCAATGGTCAATTGTTTCATTATTCATATTACAATGCCTGCAAAGAGGGGACAGGGGAATTGAACCACTTGAATTAGAAAGCTTATATGAGAATGCAAGGAAATTTAGTCCATTTGTTCCAGAACGAATTCTATGATAAATTTTAGAAAGATACTTATTGGGAAAGGGGGAAAGGATAGGATTAATCTTATTAAAATTAATATCTGATAGCCTCCATCGGTAAATATCTCTAATTGGGATTGGTCTCCCACTTGGCTGGTCAATATTTATAGCATTTTTTGCTATTTCATCAACCTGCTGATTACCACTTATGCCAGAGTGGCTAGGAATGTACTGAAAGTAAGTTTTTATGCCACTTGAAGCAAGATTATCAATAATACTGAGACAATGATAAGTGTCAATGTCCAACTTATATTTAGGAGCTGAGGCCAGCAACTCAAGGCTTGATAAAGAGTCGGAATAGATGATAATATTATTCGAATTTTCAATCAAAGGTTGGTTTTGCTTAAGGTGTTCTAATGCCATGATTATGGCATTTAACTCAGCTGACATTATAGATAAAATTATTAAATAATCTCTCTCCCATTGCTATTTTCAGGTGAGGAAGGAAAACACCACTTGCAACTTTCTCATCCATTTTTGACCCATCAACAAATATTTGGAAGTGATTTTTATAGGTAATTGTATTAAGCTCTGCAAATTTTTTCTTGACAAAAGCAATGGGGGTTAAATCTTTATTCCATTTTGAAAATTCAGTATTTATTATGGGAAATGACCAATTCCATGGAGGGGATTGGGGGAAAGTAGGTGCAATAGATTTTGCTGGTACAGGGAACTTCTTTTGAATATTGGCATACTCATCTGCAATACCTCTATACATGGCCGGATTTCTTAACCAATTATGTAATGTGTGTGAGCTATTTGAATCAATTTTTGTAAGATGTTTTATCAAGAGAAACCTACGTCTCTCCCTTATTGTTGTTAATCCACTCTCCATAAGCAGAAACTTGGTGCTTGTGGGTTTTCTAAGACCAAATATGAGACGTATTATATCATTTTGTGTTGTTTCAATTTTTTGCATCTGGGTCTTTGCACATGCACCATAGACAATGAGCCCATAGTCAATATGGGGTCTTATTTTTGATTTATAAAACTCGAGTAAGGTTTTCTCCTTACAACCCCAGGGTGTGGAAAGAAGTCTTTTTAGTAAATTTGCTTTTCTATAGCATTTTCTTATTGTGTTTGAAATGTGGAGGTGGAAATTAAGTTTTTGGTCAAGCATTAGACCTAGGTAATTAATATTATTATCTTCTGGAATAGTTTTTTTATTTAGAGTTAGTTTTTCATTAACATGGTTTAGCTTCCGGTGAAATTGGATTATTTTTGAATTGGTGGGTGCAATGGGTAAATCTGAATGTTGAGAGAATTTTTCAAACTGGAAAAGTGACTTTTGCAGATTTGACTGTGCTATCTGAAAGGTGTTGCCAGATGACCATAGCACCAGATCATCAGCATATTGTAGATTCGTGTGGGGTAGGTTCATGTCCCAGAGATATAGGGCAAAAAGGAGGCAACTGAGGACTGCTCCCTGAGGTAGGCCTTTGGAAATTGTCTTTTGGGGTGAAGAGGCTGAACCAACACAAACAATGAAACTTCGCACTTCTATGAATGATTTAAAAAAGGATACTAGCTTAGGAGGTACTCCGAGGTTTGCAAGTTTATTTAAAAGGATTTGGTGGTTCACATTGTCATAAGCTCCTTCAAAATCTAGGAAAGCTGCCACTAGGATATTATTTTTTGAGAAAGATTGATTTATTGCATTTGTTAGCAAAATGAAAGCATCCGTTGAGGAGTGGTATTTCCTGAATCCAGTTCGAGTGTGTGGGATCTTGTTATTTTTATCAACAAACCAGAGAAGTCTGTGATAAATCATTTTCTCCATTATTTTCCCCATCACAGGTGTAATCATTATGGGCCTATAGGACTCAGGGTTATCTGTTGGTTTATTTTTCTTTAGAATTGGTAGGAGGGACGAACAATTCCATATATTGGGGAACCTAGAAGATGCCCAAGCGTGATTATAACAATTTAGCAGTTCTTGTTTGTATGAAGGTGTGAGATTCTTTATCCATGTAGGGTGTATATTGTAATAGCTACTGCTAGTTTTGGACCTAATATGATGTATTGCATTATTCAATTCCTGGATTGAAAATGGATTAGTTATTTACTCGGATCCTGGGCGTGGTTGGTAACTAGGGTTCATAGGAATTGTGGACAGTTTGCTTTGATTATTTGATGTTAGCTTATTAACAAAAAGAGTTGCAAATAGGTTAGCCTTTTCATTATCATTGTCATAGTGGGTATTATTATATATAAGCTCATACAGGAGTGGGTTGGGAGAAGTCTTTTTCCCACATATGTGGCTTATGACTTTGTGTATAATTGGCTCATTTGTTTCTCTGGAGAGATTATTTGCAAAATTATTCCAGTATTTATATTTAGCATCTATTATAGTCCTTTTTAGATTAGATTCTGCTTGTAATTTTTTTAAATATGTAGTAGGTGTTGGTTTTTTTATGAATTCTGTCCTAGCTGCCTTTTTTATCCTCCATTTATTTAGGCACTCATTTGTCCACCATGCTTTAGGAATTTGTTTAGGGAATGTTTTCTTAGGTGTTGTCCTTGGGATAGCATGATTAGCTGTATTTATTAGTAAAGATTTCAACGCTTCAGCATGTGTGTCAACTGTTGTGTTAGAAATGCATGAACTTTGGGTGAAACTTGTAATTTCATCATTTAGCTTATTTTGGAAAATAGACCAATTTGCTTTAGTGTTGATATATTTGGATGTATGAGATAAAGTTTCAGCAGGTTCATTTAGGGAGCAAAGTATAGCAAAGTGGTCTGTACATAGACTATCAATTTTATTTATGTAAATTTTGTTCAAAAAATTTAAAGACACAATTTGTAGGTCAATTGTGGAGAAATTGCCACTTTTGGGGTTGAAATAAGTATTCAGGTTTGGAGGGGTAGCAACAACTAATTCATTATTATTTGAAGTCATATGCTCAATAAATTTACCAGCTTTATTTGCTGGTTTATTCCCCCACAAAAGGCTGTGGGCATTGAAATCACCACAAATAATGATATTTTTTAACATATTAGAATTATTTATATAATTAAAGAAATCCTTGGCATCTGTAGTTTGGCCATTAGGGTTATAAAAGCTTATTATGTAGGTTTTTAAATTATTCAGCCAAACACTTATACCAATTACATCAACATCATTTTCAAAATCTGGAAAATTGATGCCACAAAATTTTATATTATTATTAACTAATAAAGCTACACCACCTCCTTTTCTCTCTGAAGATCTATCCTTTCTCAGAATAGTATATCCCAGAGACTTAATTTGTTGATTTTGGGTTAAATGAGTTTCCTGGAGGCAAGCAATATTAATTGAATTATTATTCATAAATGATATTAGTTCATTTAGCTTATTTTCTGTGAGTGATCTTACATTCCATTGGAGTATTGATAAATGTTGTGTTGTCGATTTATTCTTCATATGACTGTGTATCAATGTTCAGCTTTGTTAAGAGTAAAGCAAGATCTTTTTTTGCTTGAATGAGCATATCATCTGGGATGTATATTTTTGCCAATTCTGCAATAATTTTTGTTTTCTGTAGTTGATGTATGTTCATGGCCTGAACTGCATTACAGTTTAGAATGAATAAGCATATATTTGGGGATTGCATTTTTGGTAGTGCATCCTGTTTGTTGGTTAAGGGATAGATTCCTGGTAGTGTTTCTGGTTTGTTTCTTCTTGGGAGGGAGGGCCAGGCTGGCCTCATCTCACCGGAAAAGGAGGCTTGCTGGCTGGGTGATGGCGTCTGCTAGGGAATTGAGCGAGGGGGCTTAGAAGATGGTGTTTTATATGGGATGCTGGATGCATTGGGGGCATTTGACTTGGGGGTTTTGGTTTGTTTCATTACAGGCTTTATTTGGTATTTTTGGTCAGCATTTGCTTCCATTGCTACAAAGGGGTATGGGATGGCCTTCTCTATTGATATTTGGAGTGTTAGAGCTCTTTTCTTGTATGCAGGGCATAATGATTTATTTGTAGATTCATGTGGGCCTTTGCAATTGATGCATGTAGGCTGGGTGTTGTTGCAAGTTGTCAGCTCTTTAGGATGGAAAGATTTACAATTACTACACTCTTGGAGAATTTCATTGCATTTGTTTGTTGTGTGTCCCAGTTTGAAACACTTCTGACACTGAATAGGCTTAGGTTTGTATTCCTTGTGTGGTTTGATTTGCCCAAAAAGGAATAATTTTTCTGGGATATCAATTTTATCCTTCAGTGTGAATAAGAAGGATCTACTAGTTTTTAATCCATTAGAGTTGGGTTTTCCAAGTTGGGTAACATCCTCAACTGGGATTGTGTTTCCAGCCCTATCTGAAAGGCCTTCTTTTAACTCCTGAGTAGATATCTCTGGGGGAACATTATAAACTACAATTTTTGTTGGTGATTGTTTTGGGTTCCAATTAGATGCAATAATTGGGCTATTCAGAAGGGATTTAAGGTTAATTATTGTATCTGCTGATTTCTGATCTTCTACAGCTATTAGCAGAGATCCATCACGGTTAATGTTAAGAGAGAACATTGATTTTAGCAGTTTAAAAATTGCAACTCTTATTGAAGTGATCATTTTTATTTCAAAGGGGGTAGTGGGAGTAATTTTAAGGTAAATTCCTAAGTTTTTGGAGGGAGGATCCTGGGCAGGGAGAGGGGAAATGCTTTTAATTGGGGAGATTTTTTTCCTTTTTTAGAACTTCTAGAGAGGACCTCTTGAAACCCATTATCATCATTTATGGTTACATTAGCCCCTACACTTATCATTGTCTTATTCTCCGAATTGGAGCTATCACTAGAACTTTGAGATAGGGTGCTTGACCAGCCAGGATGGGTATCTTTCACTATGACACTTTCACTGGAATTTGATTTGGGATCTGGGGGAACTTTTTTTTTGGAGGACTTCTAATCATTGCCTATTGGAAAAAGCTTTAAACACAAAAATAAAACCAAAACAAGAAGGGAAAATAGATGATATCAAACCGTCTGCACTATACTATAGGGAGGATAAACACCACAGTATAGCCCTGAGGATGACTTGAGCAGAATTGGTTTAGTACAACTGATATTGGTTCAATGAAAAAAAAAAAAAAAAACATCATCCAATCCAACATCACCTGAAATGAGTTCATCTTCTTCCAGAACTGCTACCGTCACCACTTAAGCAATTATTTCCACAAGCGTATGAAATTCGTAGTTTTAACAAGAGATCTTTAGTAGACATTTGTTTATCCCCAACACCAACATTTAGGTTTATATTTTCCCTAGATTTACGTGTACTAGGGTATTGGTCTCTCGGCTGTTTGAAAGAGAAGGCAAAGCCATATCTAAATGGTGCTGTGTATTATGATTATCTATAATATCTGTTTCTTTTATTTAAACTCTTTCTTTCAAGGGGTGTCGAATTTATTGTTATTGAATTATATTACGAAGTTGAAACTGGAAAACGGAGGAGATCACGGTGGGCTTAGAGTCTGTTACCACCAAGACCCCAGACATGCACCAGTGCAAGAGGAATTATGTTGAATATATAACTTCTTTTTAGATTCAAACCCTAATGAAAGAAATTGAAAAGTAGGAGATCAAGAAATAGTAAAGATACAAATTAACCCTTCAAAAAAAGTTTTCTTGGGTTTTATTTTGTGGGATTGAACACATTGCTTTGAAAAGGCGTCTATAGCGTTATTGTCGACAAAAGCCAAATAAGGGGCTGACCCCTGGTTCAAAACATCCCTTGTAACTGAAAATCCAAAGCCATCGCTTCAGTTCGTATATTGTGTAGTAGCTCATTGAATCTATGATTACTCTTTGGATTTTTCGTATCAAATAATCTCGGGGTCCAAAATTCCTTAAATAACCTAATAGTGGCCCAAATAAAAGTTTTATAATCTGTTACACAGCAACAGAGTTGTTGAAAAATAAACTCGGCTTTGATGAATTTTCTAGTTAAGGTACAAAACATCATGCTTTTGTATTGAGGAATTAGAATATGCAACCGGCATCTGGAAGATTCTTCGTGAAACTTATCAACTGGAATGATATTTTTTTGTTATAAAAAAATGGGGAATCTTTTATAACGTAGATGACCGGGTGATCAGCAAAAACGAGATTTTTCTGCCCATTGGAGGTTTTTCTAAAGTTTCGTAAAAGTTTAATGCAGTTTTGAGAAAGAACAAAAGTTTTGTAACAGGTTTGTCAATACTGCTACTATTACTACTACTGACAACTCAAAGTAGTATCAAGTAGCCTGATGCCAGCATAGCTGCGTACGTTCCTCTTCCATTCCAATATATTCAATTCTCCATCTTTATACCCTCCCACCCCATTCGGGAACGACCTGCTTTTTGTTTGGTCGACAATAAGAATCTTTGTCAATCTGTCATCTTTAATCCGCACAGCGTGCCCTAGCCACCTCAACCTTTCTTTCATTATAGCCCTAGAGAGTGGTATTGAACCAATTTTTCGTATAGCCTACTGTTTGACATACGGTCAATCAGCCGGGTACCCAGAACAATCCTTAAGCAATTTCTCTGGAAAACATCTAGGAAATCTTCATCCGCTTTTCGGAGCGTCCATGCTTCAGAGCCATATTTAATCACTGTCATCACTGTAGCTTCTAATATTTTAATCTTGGTTTGCGGACTTATCTTCTTATTCTTCCAAACTTTTTTTAACTTCGAAAAAAAAAACACCCTGAGCCTTGGCTATTCTACTTTTAGCATCTTCACTGCTCCCGCCGTCTTTGCTAATAATACTACCAAAATAAGTGAAGTTTCCGCTCTGGTCAATGTTTTCAATACCCAGCGTCACCTTTTCATCTTTTATTATTCCTAGCCTTAGCGACTTAGTATTTTTACAATCAATTTTCAAACCTATACTAGCACAATGAAGTCGCGGAACCTCTAAGAGTCCATTCATTTTGTTCACACTTTCATCTAGGATGCTTAAATCATCAGCATAATCTAAGTCCAGAAGACTTTTTCCTCCCCATTTGATTTCGTGGTCACCCATTGCCTTTCTTGTGCTCCTTAAGACAAAGTCCATCAAAATGATCCATATAAAGGGGGATAGAACACATCCCTGCTTAACTCCTGATTTCATACAAAACCAGCTACTAACCTCATTTCCTACCTTAACCGCAGCAGTGTTATTCTCATACATAGCACTAATCACTTTAGTGTATTTGTCTGGTATATCATATTGTCATTTAATATACATTTTAAACCGAGAGATGAAGCAGGACCACCATTTTCTAAGGCAATATAGGTCTTTTAGATGATGAATGTCAATTTAGAACGGTCTCCTTGACATAGTTCCTAAACAAGACAAGATCATAGATGTCTATTGTTCCCTTCAAACAACGGTTCGACTGAAACATATAACTTTGAGAAGGAGAAACATAAAAGGCTGAAGGTTATCAGATAACTCTTACATGACCGCCGTCACGAATCATGGCATGCGAAATAAAACAAATAACACAAAAAAAACTCTCGAGCGAGCCATAATAAAACCTTTTTTTATTATAACGATTTACAAAAAATATCTTTATAAATATAATCTATACAATAATTTACGTCACAGGGCGATAAAAAAGATAAAGCTGGAGGCACTGGCCGCAATAGACCTTTAAGTAAATTTTCATCATCACTGGAATTTCACTAAAGAAGACAGTAATTGAGCAGAACTTAAAAGGGTTTTTATTTTCAAAACATAACCATCTTCTTCTTTAATGGCAGAGATTAGTTTTGCCAATTTCAGAAGGTTCTATGGATTGTAGGACTCATTGAGCCGAATAACACAAATTTGCGACCGATAATTTCACAGTTCTATGACCATGCAACTGATGATATCCAGTCAGTTGTTGCAGAAACTCGATGGTAAATACCCGGTTGACCAGGCTGAGCACAGGAGAACCCTGCTGAGACTATGCCGACGAGTGTCCATCGTCCTCCATCTTCTAACATCAGTGGACCCCCAGAGTCTCCCTGAAAATATGTATTATATTACTTGTCTGTTAAGGACTTTTGGCGTCATTTAACGTCTTAGATGGCGTAGTAATGATTATAACTTGTCTACCTTTAAAAAGCTATACTTTTTCCTGTGCGAGGGTAACCATCAATCTAGTGCCATGTCAATGGGTCAGGCGAATAGGAAAGATTTATTGTTTAATGCCAAAATGTAGCCTCAAACTTGCTTTTGAGGATTTTTCTTGAAGGAAGAGGAATGAGTTTATAAGGAGACCAGAGGCTAATCTGACCTATTGCCATGACCCTAGATTAACGTTTACCCCCTAACACAGGAAACAAGAGTGTAGAATACTTATGACACTTATTACACCAACCAAGACATAGCATAATATCTAAATCGGTGTATTAAGTGTTATAAGCATTCTAATGGTTTGAAAAGCTTATACAAAAGTTGAGGAGACCAGATTTATAAGACAATCAGAACGGACTAAGCCTTCCGAACTAGCTGCAATTACCAGCAACAATGCATTATTTTAATACTTAGATAAGAAAAATAGAGCTGTGTTGTGGTATTTGCCTTATTCACGTTATTACGCAAAACTGAAGTATCCTGATTACCATTATTCGCGAAATAAGACAAGCCACTACTAAACCAATTAATAAAAGGTTGTATTTTAACAATAGAGTCATACATCAAATTATTTAATTCAATTTATTTCTACTAAAACGACAAATTTGTGTCATCCTTTTCCATTCTTTAAGGATTTATACCTCCCTTTCCCGCCCACATCTTCAATATGCTTTCCTGGTTTGACCATGGCATTTAAAACAGTTCGCGGTAACGAACTGTAAGTAAGTCCCAATAGCAACCGAAACTCTAAAAAAAATGGAATTTTGATACAAGTAGATATATAAAAACAATTTAATTATTATGCTGATTCTAAATATGTAAGTTTCATTAAGTTTAGTCTTAACCATCAAAAGCTACGAGCCTAAGAAAATTGGTCTGATTTTCAAAAACAGGGGGAAACACCCCTTAGAAGTTACATAATTTTAATAAAAATCATACCATCAGATTCAGCGTATCAAAGACCCCTGTTGTAGAGGTTTCAAGCTCCTATCTGAAAAAATGCGGAGCTTTGTAATTTTTGCCAGAAGAAAGATTACGGATGCATATTTATTTTTTTCCCCCAGGGATGATCGCACCGGCCCAGTGGGCCTAGAACATCAGGAGAGGGTTCATTCTAACGGAAATGAAAAGTCTGAAAGCCCTTTTTAAGTGACCAAAAAAATTGGAGGGTGACTATGTCCCCTCCCACGCCACTTTTTTCCCCAAAATCGTTCGATCAAAATTTTTGAGACAGCTATTTTGTTCAGCATAATTGAAAGGCCCAATAACTATGTCTTTGGGGATAACATGACCCCCCCCCCCCCCCCCGCTGCCTCTGAGAAAAGATCTTTCAATTATAAAATTTGCCCATTGCTTACGTACAGTATTTTTTATTGGGAAGTGCATACATTTTTCGGGTGGGGAGGGGGGAACGAATTTTATGCTGGGGGGATTTTGGGTATAATTTTTCATGGAAAACGAAGTTTCCAGGAGGTGAACTTTTCAGGACAAATTTACGCTGCGGGAATTTGCCAGAATTCCTATTATAATTTTTTTTATATGTCTTGCTTTCTCTTTACCGATTCGATTTTACGCGTGAAGATGTTAAGGATAATTGTCCGGAGTAAATTTTTGCCAGGATTGAATTGTGCAGAGGATATTTCCGTGAGGAGGGGTATTTCTCCGTTGAGGTGGAGCCAGCTATCCTGGGGTTATTTAAAAAAACGATCAGAAATTGAATAAAAAAAACAAGCTTTTTCAATTGAAAGTAAGGGGCAACATTAAACATTAAAACGAACAGAAATTATTACGTATCTGAGGGGGTTGTCCCCTCCTCAACACCTCGGTCTTTAAGCTAAAGTTCAAATTTTGTCCCAATTCTTTAAAAAAGATTTCCGAAACACAAGGGTCGTTTAATTAGAGCAATAAGTAACTTTTTTAAAATACCGAAAAACTTTAGCGTGAAGAGCGAGGTTTTGAAGAGGGGGCAGCCCCCTCATATTAGTAATAATTTCTGTTCATTTTAATTTTTGATATTGCTCCTTACTTTCATTTGAATTTTTTTTTTTTAATCTCAGAATGAGTCAGAAAAAATTGAATATATCCAAAAAAGAGCCTTACGAATATTTTTCAGAGAAGGTAAAATTCTATATTCATTTCTTCTAAAAAAGCTAGGTTAGATATAATTGAGTGCAGAAGAGTCAAGTTGTGCCTCCGTTGACAAGAAATACAATACCAAGCCTTTGCACAAACATTTTTTTCCCCACATGACGCTAACCACCTAGACTCCCTTCCCCCTGGGCCGTTTCTCAACCCGTTCCTATCTTGTCCCCTATTTGATGCTTGACTTCAAGATACGAACAAAATCGTCCCTTATATTACAGAAAAAAATTAATAAAATATGCTTCTAATATAATTCTTGTTGTTCGTATAAGTTCGTTTTTCTCTTCCACTTTTATGTTTTTAATAACCTTTTTAACTTTTTATATGATTTAGCCAGTTTTATTTATTTAAATTTTTTAGTATGTTATGGCCCGTGTATATGTATATATATATATATATATGTATATATATATATATATATATATATATATATATATATATATATATATATATATATATATATATATATATATATATATATATATATATATATATATATATATATATATATATATATATATATATATATATATATATATATATATATATATATTAGACTAACTTGATAAAATGACGGTGCATCCTTTTGCCAGTTCTAAGTGTATGATTGTTTTTAAACCCTGTTCAATGTTAATTTCCTGCTTTTGTTTGACTCCGAAACACTGCTTGTTCCAGCTGGGCTTGTGATAGTAATATTTTGAAATGAATACCTTATCTCCAAAGCAGATTTTTTCCCACAAATTCCATGATTTTGCATGGAATTCTCCTGGGCCGTTTCTCAACCCGTTCCTATCTTGTCCCCTATTTGCTGCTTGACTTCAAGATACGAAAAAAATCGTCCCTTATATTACAGAAAAAAATTAATAAAATATTCTTCTAATATAATTCTTGTTGTTCGTATAAGTTCGTTTTTCTCTTCCACTTTAATGATGTTTTTAATAACCTTTTTAACTTTGTATAGGATTTAGCCAGTTTTATTTATTTAAATTTTTTAGTATGTTATGGCCCGTGTATATATATATATATATATATATATATATATATATATATATATATATATATATATATATATATATATATGTATATATGTATATATGTATATATATATATATATATATATATATATATATATATATATATATATATATATATATATATATATATATATATATATATATATATATATATATATATATATATATATATATATATATATTAGACCAACTTGATAAAATGATGGTGCATCCTTTTGCCAGTTCTAAGCGTATGGTTGTTTTTAAACCCTGTTCAATGCTAATTTCCTGCTTTTGTTTGACTCCGAAATACGGCTCGTTCCAGCTGGGCTTGTGATAGTTTTGGCAATATTTTGAAATGAATAACTTATCTCCAAAGCAGATTTTTTCCCACAAATTCCATGATTTTGCATGTAAAACTCTATGTACCATTATCATGTACTTGGTTCGGAGGCAAACTTAGTATGTAAGAGATCTCAGGCTCGAATTCCACAAATGACCCATTTGATGGATATTTTTAAATTATTTGATGAACCATAGGTAACTTTGGTACTTACCTGACATGAATCTTTGCTCCCATATCTATATCCGGCACAAACCATTTCAGTGTGTATTTTGACATTGATTCCTCTACTTTTGTGCCAAGTTTCACACTGAGCGTTGTTTATTATTGGTACATCAACAGCCTGTAGCGTCTTTGGACGTATTTTTGACCCTAAAAAGTGAACAAAAATTGAGTTTTCTGTCGAAGCAAAGAGGTACGAAAATAGGACACTGACTTTACAGTTACTACCGGTGTTACTGTTCTCCGTTTCGTGGTCCTAGAGCCAGGAAGTGCAATAGGGGGTTGGGTGCCATCCATCCTGTGCTTCCGCACACCCTTCCTGTTTACCTTCCCCCGGATTTCTCTAGGTACCCATTTAGAGCTGGGACGACTCTTGCTGAGCTTACAGAGTCACGCCACTTACCACCGTTCCAAGCCAAATAACCAGCCACACTAGGACTCGGGCCCCTCTCCTCCCGGCAAAAGGTTTTCAAGTCTAACGTGCTAACCACTCGGCTAGAACGACTCTTCTGTCGTCACAAGACTTAAGATATTCAATTAACGTGACAAATATATTGTAAAGTCAAGATAAACTCGTTACAGTTATGAGATTCGTATTTTGTTACAGGCCAACAATAACACACAGAAAACAAAAATAGTATTAAAGGGGAGAGGCCAGAGATCATTCAAAATTGTGAAAAGAATTCCCTTTGAGGTGGCAAAGTCCTTAGTTTTATATAGGGGGGGGGGAGACAAGTTTGTAGCAGGTATCCTCTTACTATTTAGCTTAATATTTTTTAATTGATTTCAATTTTTTTTAAATAGAATTCCAAAAAAGGCTACTTACTTGTTTAGGCTGAATTTTAGTTTCTTAGCTTTAGTTAAGGTTGCATTCCTTATTTCATCATAATTAATTAAAAAAACTTTTTCTACAAAATAAGTTTTTCAAAGAAAAGTAAAGAACTCCATTAAACAAAAAATGAGGAAAAATAAAATCAAATAATCTACCCAGCGTGAAACTACCACAAATCAGCATCGATAAATGAATGAAACCCAAATCGAACAGAAAACACAATAAATAACCGAGTAAAACTCAAAACGAGCAGAAATTAATATAAGTTGGGCTCAAAACTCCTATGCCTTCCCAAGGCCAGAATATAATTTGCACTTTACTGAAAAAATATAAATGTTTTTACTTTCATAACTTTAATAAATCAAATAATTTTTTACGCTATTTTGATTTGGTTAAATTTTAAGAGCAGAAGTAGCCCCGAAAGTTTGAACATAACACCCTCAGTCGTTCGTGGGATACTGCTGAGATGCTTTATTGGGAATTAGCATTAACACAGTGGATTTTGCTTTAATCTTAAGGAAAAATTTATTTTTAGAAATAATGGACAAATGAGAGGGTTGGTGTGGGAGAGGGACTAGTCATCCTCTAATCACTTTTGACTATTAAAAGGGGCATCAGCCCTTTCTATTTTCAATCGAATGAGCCCTTTTCGAAGTTACCATGACAACTGCTACGATACGAAGTGCCCTGGTCTAAACAACAACAACAACAAAAATAATACATTTTACCCACATCGATCTTTACTATAAAAATGTCAAGCCTTCCAATCATTTTGGACTATTAAAAAGGGCACTGAGCATTTCGATTTTGAATCGATTAAGCCATTTTTGAAACAATAACGCTTTCTATAAGCACCTGATATGCCCACAGGGCATAAATTACAATCCTTACCCTAAGAGCTGCTAGGATGGTTGTCATCCTCTAAGACCTGGGGGGTGTCATTCTCAAAGACCCAATTTCCAGAACTTTCTACTACGTTGAACTTCGACTATTAAAAAGGGCAGTAGCCCTCTCAACGTCCAACTAAATGAGCCCCTTTAGAAGTTTGACGACAACTCTATCTATAAGAACCTTATATGCCCCCGGGTATAACTTACAACCTTTGCCCTAAGGGCTCTGGGGAGTTTATCATCCTTGAATCCATAATTCCAGAACTTTCAACTACGTTGAACAAAATGGCTATCTCTAAACTTTGATTGAATGTTTTTGGGGAAATGGTGGGCATGAGAGAGGGGCTAGTTGCTTTCCACTTACTTTCGACTATTAAAAAGGGCAATTTCAATTTCCAATCAAATGAACCCTATTTGAAATTTCTACAACAACTTTCTATATAAACCTTATGTGCCCCCAGGGCATAACTTACAACCCTTGCACTGAAGGCTCTGAGGGAGTTATCATACTAAAAGACCTAAGTTCCAGAACTTTCAACTACGTTGAACAAAATGGATATCTCAAAACTTTGATTGGATGTGTTTGGGAAAATGGTGGGCACGAGAGGAGCGATAGTCGCTCTCCAATCACTTTCAACTATTAACTTACAACCCTTGCACTGAAGGCTCTGAGGGGGTTATCATACTAAAAGACCTAAGTTCCAGAACTTTCAACTACGTTGAACAAAATGGATATCTCAAAACTTTGATTGGATGTGTTTGGGAAAATGGTGGGCACGAGAGGAGCGATAGTGGCTCTCCTATCACTTTCAACTATTAAAAAAGGCACTAGCCCTTTCAATTTCCAATTCAATGAGCCCTTTTGAAGTTTCTACGATAACGCTTTCAATAAAAACCGTATATGCCCCCAGGACATAGCTTACAGCCCTTGCCCTGAGGGCTGTGGGGGGGGGAGGGGAGTTGTCATCCTCAAAGACCTAATTTCCAGAACTTAAAACTACGTTGAATAAAATGGCTATCTCAGAGTCTTGATTAGATGAGTTTGGGGAAATGGTGGGCATGAGAGGGGAATTGGTTGCCCTCCAATCACTTTTGACTATTAAAAAGAGCACTAGCCCTTTGAATTTCCAATCGAATGAGCCTTTTTTTTAAGTTTCCACGACAACGCCTTATATAAAAACCTTATATACCCCCAGGTCGTAACTTACAACCCTTGCCCTGAAGGCTGTGGGGGAGCTTCTTCCTCAAAAACATATTTCCATTTGGACATCAATTACGCAGAACAAGAGGGCTATCTCAGAATTCTGAGTGTAGATATTATGTGAAATGGTGTGCGTGTAAGGGGTGTTAGTTGCCTTCCAATTACTTTCGACTATTGAATAATGCACAAGCCACTCCAATTTCCAATTGAATGAGCCCTTTTCGAAGTTTCTACGACCACTTCTTCGATACAAAGTGCCCTGCTATAAAGGAAAGAAATAATAAATAATGCATTGGGCCAACATCGCTCTTAAATGCCCCCAGGGCATAACTTAAAACCCTTGCCCCGAGGGATGTGGGGGTGTGTCCTCCTCAAAAAAATTTTTTCTATGTTGAAATCAACTACTCTGAACAAAATTGCTTTCTCAAAATTTTGTTTTGATGTGTTTGGGGAAATGATGGGCGTGGGGGGGCTAGTTGCCCTCCAATTACTTTTGACTATTAAAAAGAGCACTAGCCACTCCAATCTCCCATCGAATGAGCCCTTTTCGAAGTTCCTATTACAACTCCTTCGATACGAAGTGCCCTGGTATGCAAAAAAAAAAAAAAAAAAAAAAAAAAAAAAAAAAAAAACAATTTGCCAACATCGTCCTTTACTTAGGCAGCGCCATTGCACTGCCTATGATACGTATCGTATCTGCGTTAGCAGACAAAAACATTTTTAACGTTCTTCTTTCAATGTTTTGATTTAGGTAGACTCCTGTTGGCTCCTGTGCATATATTTGGTTTGTGTATTAAAATTAAATCTTAAGTCTGAAAACCCACATAAATCGAAAAATAGGGTTTATCTACCCGACAGAACTCAACAAATTCAATTCATGAAAATAATTTTTTGTCTTAATAAGCTTCCAGAGATGTATTAGAGTGTGTAGAGAGATTGCTCACGTTGATTATTAAATCACCTAAAATCACGAAAATGATGCAAATTACAGAAATCCCCTTGAAAATTAATCCCCTTTATTGTAATAGTTTTACGGAGCCCTACTAATAAGCGGCCCCATATGAGGTTTTATCATTTGTTTTAATTTAAAGCTCAGTATAGCGAGATATCTGAGAGGCATGTGTATAAGACAGGAGGAAGGGGAGCGTAATTTCACCGCATTTGCAGTGCTTCAAGCAGGGGCGTAGACCTTCAAATTTACATTAGATATGGCTGAAAAAGCAGATGGTTTGGAAAAAGCAGTTGATAAAACTCCATCCCACTATCGACGCCCCCCCCCCCTAGACAATATGCTGCCTAATACTGCCTACGCCCATGGCTTCAAGGTCTCTTTTTGTGGAAAAAGATTGATGAACAGAATTTATCCATAATTTTTCTCTTTGTTTTTTAATGACCGTCCAATTCTTTTTTTTAGCATTTAGCTTAGGCCAAATTAAAATTGTCAATTTTTAAAGCTTTAGACTTAATTCCATTTTCATATCATTTCTAGCGTCTACAATTAGTTGGTTTAATTTTCAAGTCATTGATCATTCACTTAATTAAGAAATAAAATCTACATCTCTCGCACACGCATCTATGCAGTTACTGATAAGTTTACTTTAAGCGAAGACAACTATTAATTATCGGCTAGTCACTAGTGCATAGCGGGGCACAAGTCTCACTACGCCACCAATTGTGCAAAGGTAACTCCATTTTAAAAATCTGTTAAACATCTCCATCAAGTTCACACGTACTGATACACAGATGTATAGCTATTCCAATCTAGAAATTCCATAATAAACCATTAAAAGTGGATAAGATACGGTTTGAAAGACCAAGTCTTTCAATTGAATCTGAAAACTTAGCTATAAGTTTAGTGCTACAACAACACAGATCTTTTATTCAAAGTGTTCAAACTGTTTGCAAGCAGAACATCATAAAAAAAGGAGATAAGATAATAACTATACTAAGAAAACTAATTCAATGGGTGAAGATGATCCTCAACTATAAAAGTCAATACTAAAAGTACAACTTTACCATTGATTGAGGTAAAGTTGAAATTCTCTACGAATAGACTCAGTAATTAGGCAACTCAAGGCATAGTAGATCAAAAATTAAAAAAAATAAATAGCTTATAATCAAAATAATTTTCAAAATATTGTTTGATTGACAGTTAAATTATAAAACACAGGATTGTAATTGCAATTCAAATTGTTAAAAAATTATACTTTTATTAAAAATTTGACAAAAAAGGAACAACAGCTAGACTTATACAACTAGATGAGAAGAACTGAAATTATTTTTGTATACGGATTAATTATTGAAAATGCGGTCAAGCTTTGATTCGACTTGAACAAAATGTAACCAAACCTACCTTTCTCATTTTTCTAGAGTATGAAAAAATATCCACAGTCTTCCCAAATCTGTATTTCAAAATGACATATTCCTCGACCCGAATTTAAATTTTTGTTGGCATCAATCTGATGCTTCACATAACCTTAAAGCATCAGATTGATGCCAACAAAGATTTCTAGGAAAACGATTTTAAAATTAAAGGACACTTCTCCAAGGTTAATCAGGGAACTTACTTTCTATAGTTCACATGTAAATGCATGTAATGTATTGTTTAACTAATTTTTTTGTTTTTTGAGAGCCAGTAAAAAAAATCTTTTTCAGTCCCTCCCATCTATTTTTAAGGTTCGAAAAATTCCAAAATACCTAGAACTCAAAATTGCTACTACCTTTGATGGAACACTGATTTCTCAGTGTTTATCCCACGGAACACTTATTAGCTCCTTTAAATTTAAATTATATTCACTTTTTTTAATCTTTCATATTTTTTCAATTTGTAAATTTAGAATTCTTCCTCGAATATTTTATCAATTTCTTGAGATTCTTTTTGATGAATTATCAGGCATATGTGTCTTTTGTCTGAATCAAATAAAAAAAACAATGTTTTTATTAACTGAAAGTAAGGAACGAAGTTAAAACTTAAAACGAACAGAAATTATTCCGTATATGAAAAGGCTGTGCCCTCCTCAACGCCTTGCTCTTTACGCTAAAGTTTTTATTGTTTAAACAAAAATAGAGTTGTGAGAAAGTCAAACTTTAGCGTAAAGAGCGAGGCGTTGAGGAGGGCACAGCCCCTTTCATATACGGAATAATTTCCGTTCGTTTTAAGTTTTAACATCGTTCCTTACTTTCAGTTAAAAAAACTTGTTTTTTTTTATTTAAATTTTAATGTTTTTGAATTAATACAGGTTTTGATTTTGGCTCATCGTACATGAATAATTAAAACAAAATTTGCATATTAAATTTACTTTTTTTTTGGTTAAATGGCTTTCTTGAAACTTGTTTAATTTTATTTACGAACGTTTTTATTAGTAATAAATATACGTAACTACGTAACTTACGAATTAACTTACGTAACGAACTTCTATATTCATTGATTTTTAATACGTATATTAGGGGGTTAATACCTTGCTCTTTAAGCTAAAGTTCGAATTTTGTTCCAATTCTTTAAAAATGACCCCTTAATCATAAAGGCCGTTAATTAGAATAAATATCTCTTACGAAAGTACTAACCAATTCTTGACTTAAAGAGCGAGGTTGTGACAAGGGGTTGAACCGAATCATAAACGTAATATTTTCTGTTCGTTTTAAGTTTTGATGTTGCTCCTTACTTTCAGTTGAAAAACTTTTTTTTTAATTTTAATTTCTGATCTTTTTCTTTAATAATGCAGGGAAATCCGGCGCCCCCTTCATAGCAATGTCCCTACCCCCATGAAAACTTCCTTCACAGAAAGATCCTCCCAAATAACCCTCGACCCCCCCCCCACCTACCAGAATAAATCCCCTCTAAAAACATCTGCATACTTCTTAATAACCAATACTATATGTTAACATTTGGCGATGTTCATAGCTTTCAGCCCTCCCCCCGGGGACTTCGGGGAATTAAGTCATTCTAAAAGACATAGTCGTTACATTTTCAACCATGTTAAACTAAATCTCAAAATTGTGATCGGGTGACTTCGAGAAAAAAATGAGCGTGGGAGGGGGCCTAGTTGTCCTCCATTTTTTTGGTCACTTAAAATGGGCACTAAAACTTTTAATTTCCGTTCCAATGAGCCCTCCCACGATATTCTAGGACCACTGGATCGATACGATCACCCCTGGGGAAAAAAAACAAACTAAAAAAAACAAAAAAAAACAAAACAAATAGACACGCATCCGTGATCTTTCTTCTGGCAAAAAATGCAAAATTCCACATTTTTGTAGATAGGTGCTTGAAACCTCTACAGTAGGGTTCTCTGATACGCTGAATATGATGGTGTGATTTGCATTAAGGTTCTATAGTGTTTAGGGGTATTTCCTTCTTTTTTCTAAAATCAGCCAAATTTTCTCAGGCGCGTAACTTTTGATGGGTAAGACTAAACTTGATGAAACTTATATATTTGAAATCAAAATTAAAATCTGATTCTTTTGATGTATCTATTGGTATCAAAATTCCGTTTTTTAGAGTTTCGGTTACCATTGAGCCGGGTCGATCCTTACTTACAGTTCGTTACCACGAACTGGTGAATTATTAGGCAGATGTGGCTTTTTAATAATATTAATGTCTGGTTCTCTTCCTGCCAGGGGGGGGTCAAATGAAGACTGTCTATTGGAATAAACGGTTGATAAACGTTTGATTTTTTAAGGATGAAAAGTATAGTAAAATTTAAGTAATTATTTTTGATCATTTGTTTTCACAATTCCAAATGACAGCAATGACGAAAATGTAGTACGGCCCTAAAAACTTCACCAAAGACAGTCAAATCGTCATTTGGAAGGAGGGAAAGTAGGGTTCTGTTGCCCCCCCCCCAATAATTTGAGTAAAAACTCATTATATAGCCCACGCACCTTGATTATCCAGATATGGAACCCTCTTCCCCCCACCCTCAATAAAAATGCCGGAGCTACGCTCCTACTTCTGTAGCTACGCTGCTAATGAGTGCCAAACTTCAAACCCACTAAAGAGAGTGTGATTTTAGTCGTATTATAGCAATAATTCTGTTTGGAGTGGCTTAGAAACTAATTAAATTTTCCATTCTTTTGGGAGTGTCAACTGGATGGAATGGTGTTTTTTTCAATAAGAAAGTTTCAATATCTATTCATATTTATTTAGTTTTTTGTGCATCCCATTTTCCTTTCTTGCTAGAATTGCACTGCTCGTATTTTCATTTTTATTATTTTGATTGTATTGGCGTACCCAATTGTGGCTCAACGTTTGTTTTTTTTTGTTTATGTCGACTAGTTGGATATTTAGTTTTTATTGTTTTGCACTGCTATTTAAGCCGAGTGGTTGGCAGGCTGGACTTGCAATCCTGTGTCCGTAAGAGAAAGGTTTTGAGTCTTGGTGTTATTTATTGTTTGGTTTGGAACAGGGTCAGCAGTGTGAGTCTGTTAGCTCAGCCAGAGTCGACCCAGCTCCAAATGGGTACCTGGAAAAATATGGGGAAAACGCGAGAGGAGGCACAGAATCTCCTGATTCTGTCTACATGGATCATTGTCTGCATGCAAAAAGTTTTTTTCCTTATTAAGCTTTGAATTGCTATTTTGCCCCCTTCAACTGGCCAATGAGCCAAATGAGGCGATTTCGCGTTCTTATTTGCATCTTATTTTTTCAAGATTTAGTTTTCCTTGCTCTGGTATTGCTATTTTGCTTCCTTTTACAACTAGCTAAGGAGCCAATTGAAGAGATTGTGCGTACTTATTTGTGTGTATTTTATTCATTTATTTGGATAAACTAGCTTCCATTTTTGTTTCAGCCATGCCTCCCTAAAGGCAAAAGACATCAAGTGTGTACGATAAACCGTTTTTCTTTTTAAATCAAACCTTTTTAGGAGGCACAGAGTAAAGGGAATATGATTAGGAAAGGCATACCTGCTTGCATGGCACCCCAACCGGCAGCCCATGCATAATCCCCTTCAAAATCGTCTCCTTTATCCGGAAGGCATATTGGTGATATGTGAGGTTGATAAGACACGGGTCTGGATAATGTTAGAACAGCAACGTCGTATCTATCAGCCTTAAAAAAAGAGTGTAGTTTATCAATTATTCTTTTCACTTTAAGGGTCACAAAAAAAGATGAGAACCTGACAAAAAAAAAAAAAATTCTTGGTGCTATAAGCAGACAATGAAATTAAAGTGAAAAAAATTTTCTGATGCCCTGAATGGGAAAGAAATTTATGCAGGGATATTATAAAGCCTCAACAATCTCCCCCAAAAATTTACCTACATCTTTTTATTACTCACAGCGAACAAAAAGTGCATTCCCAAGCACGTTTTGAGCAGGGTACTATCTCTTAGATATGATTCGATTCAACCTAAGCACCATTCAATCTGAGAGCTCTGCCGATATGACTGAGAGCTTGCGCCTTCGACTTAAATTAATTTTGACGATACAAGTGTTCGAACTTTCTCTTTTGGCAGAATGTTAATGTTAACATTTATTTCGAATGGGAATAGTCCAAAATTGTTCCTTTTAAAATAGGGCATGCCTAATAGCGTGTTTCTGCCGTTTAAAAACAACTCATTGCCAACAAACAGTTTTCTATAAACCAACCTGTAGTCGCTACCAGCATCTGTTGGTTTAATTTTCCAGAAAACAGTTGTTTGGAAAATTATTCGGTCGATTTCTGGTTTTGGGGGATTTTTTGGCGGATTTTGAGCCATAGACTCCAAAGATTTGAAACATGGAAAATAATTTTTAATTTCATTATTTAAGAAACAATTATCAATTGATTTTTATATTAGAGCTGCATATATTATTTATTCATGAGCATTTTAATAGTCATGCTCTGACCTTTGTATATATTGAAAATTTTCTTTCAGAATTCAATACCAAATGACATGTTTCCTAAGGCCCTGATTAAATCATTTTTAAGATAAACACTTGTTCTTATTAAATTTTGCAACTTGACTAACAGGGCTGAAGTTGAGCAGTTTTGATGCCCAGGACAGGAGATTACAAATATTTCAAATTAGACTTGATTTTGAGCACAGTCTATTATCTGAAAACCAGGTCTGATGTGGACAATGCAAACAACTCAACTTTATAGTGCCCTACCATAACTAAAGGTTCTTGACCTATAAGTGGGACCTTTCAATATATTTTGGTTAAGTGTTTCCTCTCAATCAAGAGTTATCATGTTTCGAAACGGCGTACTATGGTCAGCCTAATAGAACATAAAGCAAATGATATTTGATAATTTGGCTTAACCTTTCTTATGACCTTATAATATCTAGCCTTAAGCCTTATAACTTCAAACTTAGTTTGCTCAAAAGTAATTTTTTTGCTGGGATCATATCTGAGTCAATTTTCAATATCAAAACAAGGTATGGTTAAAGCTATCTACTCACCTGTGGCGTAAATTTAAAAAGTGGATGGACGTTTATCTGCGAAGCACCAACAATGACAGGTGGGAAGGGTTCTACTTCACTATTCAGTGTATATTCTCCCAAGTAGATACGTACTTTGTCTGGCGTTGCCCTGGCCACACAATGACCAGCTGTTATCACATGGTAGTGGTTTACGAGAGATCCACCGCAACGACTCGTACCAATACGTATATAAGCCTGGAATTTCATGCACAGATTAGTCTTTTAAGAAGAACTGGCATATTTCTGGAGGCAATTAACCTCGCTTTGAAATGGTTTTTGTTTTGTTCTACCCTTTGTCAGCATAGCAGCCCTAGTGTCTACATGTAGTTTGTCTACCCTAGCAAACTTACCTGGTCTGTTGCATGCTGGTAAAAAAGATAATTGTGAAAACAGGTTTAACAAAGAAAATAATAATGCATATTGTTATTTGGAAAAATATATAAATCAAAATACTGCAAAACACATTAGGTGTTTTAATCATGTTTTGAAACAAAAATAAATAAAATAAGAAGGGAATCAGATCCTACAGACCGAAAGTCTAGTTTCCAACCCTAAGAAATACTAACAATTTGGATGAGATATAAAATAGCACTAACTCCTTATTTATGCACTCATGGAAAAATTATCAAGAAAATAGGTTTAACTTTTTATAATCATTATAGGGGAAAACAAAAAATCAGGAGAGAATCCAATGAAGTATCACAGCATCCCCGATGTTTAATTCGACGGGATCCTGGTCAATCTAAATTCTGTCCTTTCCATTATTGTTAATACATTTGCTTGTTATCTAATCAATATTGAGTTCAGGGTAACCTCCAAGATAATCTTGGAGGCAAGTCAAAGTCGATATTGTTCGTCACGAGTCAACCCAAAAATCTCGATCATCCATAAAGTTCCATGACTATCTATTTTAGTTCTGCCCTAAGATGGATGAATGGTTTGCCTCCTAGAGTATATCTAAGATTTTTGTCCTCGGGAGGGGGGGAGCATTTTTACAGGGGAGGATTTTTACACATAATTCCAAAAAACACATCAAAAATCTGTTGTATAATTTTTTTTACTTTTTTACGAGTCGAAAAAAAATTCGAGAGGGGGCCTCCGAACCCGGAACCCCCCTCACATGAATACGGCCTTGTTTTCTTCCCAAGGGGTATAATATACGCCAAGAAACTTTCATTGTACCTTAGTTTATATTTCCAGACAATTAATCTTTTACTTCTTACTTCTTAAAACTTCGAAAATAATACAAAGTTTTAGAAAAAGGGATTGGTTTAATTGAAGTAATCAAAAATCCAATGCCAGCTTTTCACCAGTATTCAAATTCATAGAAAAAAATATTTAGAGGATATTGCTGTCTTTTGAGAGTAAAATTACGATTTGAGTTCTGCCCTAAAAGATGCCCTTCGACTGAGAACGCAAATGGTGGTGGATTGTTTGATGCCATCAATGCGTTAGATGGTATCCATTTATTTTTTGTTGTTTACTTTTCATTCAAAAATGCGTACACGAAATAAACAAAAAAAATCGGGTCATTTTTGACAAGCAAATACAAGCAAATGCTTGTATAGAATGGCATTATATAACTGACAATAAAGAAACATCACATTTAATAAGGATTTTATGAAACAAACAAAACAGCAAAAAACAAGAAAATTAAACAGCTACCGTTTCTTCTCTTCTTTTTCCTTTTCCTCCATCCCAAGCCCCAAAGATGAACCCCAGCCTACCAGGTGATAAAACCCTCAAAAAACCCAGAACCCGCTCCTAGAATCAAATAAGACTTACACACTTCCTCCATTCAAGAAAACCTCATAGCTTCATCCTGAGACATTTGAACATTTACCATAAATCTAAAATACCCGTACCATTCTTCTGTCAAGGAGGACCCACCACAATGTTAAGCGATTTCCGGTCCTAGCGGTCGCAGAGAGACGGCAGTGATCGCATTTTGTAGCCTAAGCTCAAACTAGGAAACATGCAAAATTTCACCCCCTCCGACTTTATCTTCATGGGGGAAAGTGGGCCAGAAGTTTCGACCCGCCCATCCCAGCCCCCCCCCCCTTTAACGTTGTCTGATCGAGCTGAAATTTAAAGGATAACCTTTTCTAGGGCCTGGAAGCTTATTCTTAAAATTTCATCTCAATCTGATTATCCCTTCCCTGTTGTGCAAAAACCAAATATAACCTCAGAATTTTGATCAAGTTATTTTCTTTTATCACCCACCCCGACATGCTACAGTTCGCAATAGATTCGTGTCAATGAGAACTCAATTGAAACGGAATTTGACCTATTAGGGGCTTTTGATATTTTCAGACCGAAAAAATTATCCCCCAAATTTACATTTACGAAAAACCTCGTTTTCCTATAAGAGCCCATGTTAATTTTTGAAATTCCTAAAAGCATAGTATTTCATTATTAAATTAGATCAAAATAGTCCTCTTAACCTGACAAGACCGACTGCAAGCTTCCGAAAATTCCAGCTCTTTCCAAGAAGTTTTTTTTGTCGAAAAACGAAAATCTTACTTTGTATTTGCTTGCGTCGAAAATAGATTGCAGAGACTAAAAATAATTCAACAAGAATCTCTGATAGTACAGTGGTCAATATTCCTGTCTGTAATGCGGAAGATCTGGGTTTGATTCCCCGTCAGAGTACATTTTTTATATAATGAATTTAAAGTAGTATCTCTTAAATTTAAATTTTAAAAAAGAAACTCAGTTTCTTTTCTAAATACTATCTTCTAAATTCTTCAGATTTACATGCGTCTCCAGAAGAATATCACAGTCGGCCTTCAGCTTACAAGTAAGTCTTCCCTGCTTTCAAAACATGCCGTCTACTCGTAAGCTCGAAGAAAAGTTGAAAAAAGAAAATTTTACTGTGCATTTGATTTGAGTATTCAGGAATTAAAAGTTTTAACACAAGAATCTTGAAAAGCGGGGGGTTGGGGGGGGGGGCAGCCCCCCAACTTTAACTCCTGACACGATCAGCTAACAGTTAGTCAAGCAATAATAAGCAATAAACTGTACAAAAACGTGCAGAAATTATTTGAAAAAAAAGTTTTCGAAAGAGTTAAAGAGGCTGAGTCACAAGTTCAAACCTTAAAACTTACAGGGATTAGAAGGTACAGTTGGGGGGCTACCGCCCCCCACCCCCCCCCCTTTTCCAGTCTCTTTTGTTTTTTGGGGGTCTACCTCCCCCCTCAACCCCCGCTTTTTCCCTTGCAAAGAAATTCTTTGCAACACGAACGAAGTCTGCTTGAATTTTTTACCGTAAGAACATCCTATTGCATCTCTTTGATTAGAAACAGTACTGAGCCTGTTTGCTGGATTTTTTACAGAAGATTTTTCCTTAACCGATAACAAGCTATAATGTGATCAACTTGGTACGACCAACTGATTGCAGGCTACAGGACTTAAAAAACCTTAACAAAAGAGGCTGCAAAAGCAGCCCCCCAACTGTACCTCCTAATCCCTGTACGTTTTAAGGTTCGAACTTGTAACTCAGCCACTTTAACTCTTTCGAAAACGTAGTTTCTTTCAAATAATCTCCCAAAGTAATTACGTAAACATTAACATGTCAACGAGGCACGAAGCTCCCTTGCTTCCTCCACTCACTTCAGTTCATCTGAAAAGTCACCCCACACTAAATGTCCAAGACGACGGATAGAAAATGAATATCTCATCGTAATACCCTTCAGTTTCCTTAGTTTCTAGAATTCCATGTGTCATACCCATATAAACTGGGGTTAAAACTAGTTGAAAATCAATCCGAAGGAGCACCATTATTAAACTTAAACAGAAATAAGGTCATTAGAATTTATGATTCTATAAAAAGATAAAGTATATACGTTTTTATAATCATCTCACAGATTTTCTTGGATTTTTATCAGTCAATAGTCGCATAGCTTTATTCTGGCAAATATATAAAATTTATAGCTGCAAAGAAATAGTATATAACCGTACATTCACGCAATATACGATATAATCTTGTATTTATGAAACAAGTGACATCCTTAGAACAGCTGGTGGAAACATATGCTTCGATTAACACGTCGTGCCAATATTCCTCGCTAGTTTACAACCAATAAATCCAGTATGGTCATTAAAAGATAGAAAATCATCAACAAATTCTCTAAGATATTCTAAGAATTTTTCCCAGTATTACGCTACACCATTAACCACAAATAACTATGTTTGCTACCATGTTCCTGGACATATAAAAATATATTTTAAACGGTAAATTACATTAAATTTATTCCTAACTGTTTAATTTGGGGATTTGAAGCATCACCCTTAATCTGTTGAATGTTCATTGATTGAATAAGAAATTATTAGTAAGTGATTGAAGGATGATAGACCACCGAAAAATGTGCTTCTTGGCCAAACAAAAAGAACATACTAGAATGAAGTGATGAGAAAAGAAAATTGAAACTGGGATATTTTCTTCTAAATAAATCATTATACTCTTACTTGCCATGGAAAGCTTCCAAAGCCTGCCTCTTCGCCACCTACAATTCGACGGGTGGCCGTCTGTGCATTTGGTTGTCCACAAGCTGAAAAAAAAATATATTTGAAAATCCCAAACAATGTATTCGATTACATCATTTCTAAGCAGAATATATATTTGCATTTCCAGAAAATTGAGCTTTTTCTGCCATACACAGAAGCACCTTAAAAAACGGTCAGTTTCGAGAAGTTTGGATCTCAAGAAACTGCTTAAGTTCCAAAAATAAATTATACAGTTCCAATATCTTTGTGATTTGCGGAGTAAAACCATCATTGAATGTGTAAAGTGGCCGATAATAGGTGCTAAATTGTAAATTTAGTCAAGGGTCATTCACTTTACTACAATGCCATCTATGACTACGAAGCAAAATAACATATGCAAATACTTTTTTTCTTATCGTTTAATATTGTCCGAAAATGAAATACTTTCATAAAAAGAGCGCAATAAACTAAAGGTGAATAGAAGCATTTTTTTCCTTAACTAGCCAGCGTTCTGCACACCATCTCTATTTTCTTCGTCTCTTTTCCAATTGCTCGTGTATTGCCACAATGATTATAATCACTCCTTAAACTGCCATTTTTTTTTTCTTTGTGATGTTTGTTGAACTCTAGCTTTATTTATTTCAAGTTTTGAATTCTATTTTAAATTTCTTTTTTTTTTACCAAAGCCGTTTTGTAGGTATCAGCTTTTTCTAATTGTGTCTCTTATTCTTAATGATTTAGGTTATGCTAATGATTCTTGTTTTGATTAGAATACTGTTTGACTTGAAACGCGAATCCAGCAGTGTTTTTTTAGCTCGTGATAGTCGTTTATTGATAAAATAAACCGTTATCTCATCGTAACCTACACGAATTTATTTCATAACTAACAAAATATAGTCTTAAACAAAAGAGTTGCTTCCTGGAAAATAGGGAAGTCTCTGGATGGACCTATTGTGAATTTTAGCATTTAGTTGTATTTCAGATTTTATTAAATCATTATTTAATAAATTTCGAAAAGTGTCAGTTCCACTGTATAATGTAATATTGGCAACGGTGCTTGTGCTTTTAATTAATATCCAAGTTAAAGCTTCCTCTCTCATCAGCTTCCCATACTCTTTGACTTTTAGTATAATCTCAAGTAACAATAGACGTTCGTTGTGACTAGTTTGTCATCCAGCCTCCTAACGAAAAATTTACCTCGCAGCACTGTGATAACGCAATATAATATATGAACGTAATTCGTGTGATCATTTATATGAAGTACAATGCGACTGCTGCCCCTTGCTAAAAATTCCTCACTACGGGGCTGTTTTAACCTTCTACATTGTGAATATATGCTATCAACTGAAATTGCATCGCAAATTTTGACATAGACAGACCACTAATGCTTTTAATTTCAACTCTACAGATGTTAGTTCAACCCACCAAACTAGAAGTGAAAGAAGAATAAATCCTTCAATACTTACGAATTGAAAGCTAAAGTGTAGTTCATCTTCAAATTTGCGCATACACCAGTAGTTACTATCACTTACTATGGCGAGCAACTATAGTAGGCTATTGTTGACTATGTTGGGTGGGTTGAAACGAAAATCATAAAAAGGCGGAGGCAAATACTAAAGTATAGTTCCTCTTCAAATTTTATGCATACACCAGTTGTTACTGTCCCTCTCTATGTTCAGCAACTATAGCAGGCTATTGCTGACTATGGTGGGTGAGTTGAAACGAAATATAAAGAATGTGAAGCCAAATTCTCGCAAATATCAAAGATCGGAGTCATTGCACCAAATCAAAGTAGATGTGAAGCACATTAAAGAATGATAGGATGTGTCGTGAGCTTTTCCTAAATTCGCCGCTAAAAAAAATGCTGAATATTTAGGTTTGGCACGAAAAATGAAGCATACTTGTCAAAGAAATTATAAAAATATTACAGTTTAAAGTTATAAGCCCAACGCTCTACAGGAGGAACTTTTCGGACGAATGATACCTAATAATTATTGGTGATATTTAAATTAAGCAAGTGAACACCAAACAACATCTTGTTAAAGATGAGGGCAATTTACAATTTGACAAGTTTAACGTGTAACATTTCACTTTTCTCTCCTTGCAGAATGTCTTCATACCGGCTAGCAGAAATCTTCCACGACATATGCATTAACGATCCTCTTCACCAGATACCACCAGGTACAACTCCAGGGAAAAAAAATGTCGCACATTTTTGTACAGTGAAGGTGTCCATTTAAGTTGTTATAAGCCAACATGTTGAAACTAAGCATAAAGCCAGTAATATTAATTTTTAATGTAGATAAAACTTAGAAGGAAAGATAAATACGTGATTTAACAGCATGATCACCGCCAACAAATTTATTTTAGGGAGGGAGGAGATTAAGTACTATCAGAAGCTATGTCTTTACCAGTGTTTAAATATTTTACTATTTCCCATGGGTTGTCGTTACAGCCCACGCCCCTATCAATGCTCAAGCTTACAAGGGGCTAAGTTCCTTTTTCAGGGAGCCCATGGGATAATTAAAATTTAAAATGTTGCAACGCATCAAGTATTACATATCCAAAAATTATTAGGAAAAGGGATATTTTTGCCTGATAAATCAGCTTGGGAAAATCTACCTTCAGATAGGAGTTGGAAAAATATTGATTGGGAGGCAACCAGGAGTAAACTCAAAATTTAGAGAGGAACTCCCTACTAAATATAACATATTTAAAAGCTATAAGGGTCAAATATTATTCCTCAATTTTACGGTTCTGTTATACATGTTCAAAAAAGAAATTATATTGCGATACCGATGAAGCCTTGGCACAAAATTGAAGCATCTACTTCTTTTTCTCTGTCTTATGTAGCGACATTTTTTCCTTGGAATCCGAAAAAAACTAGTAAACTATAATTTAAATATTATTTTAAAGATCAATTAATGCTTATTAGGGATCCTAATCTCACCCTAGTAGGGTCTCTTAACACTCTTTAGGGAGCAGCTCCATCCATTTTGGGAGTCTAAGGTTTAGTTATCAAAACGATAACTTTACGATGAGGTTAGGCAACTGCCTGAAAGGGCTTGCTTTGCCCCGAAGCGTTAGGTTTATTCTCCCTCTGGAATTTCAAGATTCTGATGGTTTTCCCTGCAGTGTCTTCTTCCTTGAGGTGAATCAATAAACTAACACGGTTATCACAAGACAAACAAATTAAGCAATAGAAGCGTCATACCTGGATCGTTAATGACTGGTCCGTAATTCTTTTGGGACGAATAATCCAGCTCAGGGTAAGAGGTTGGTGACGGAGCACTCAGCCCATTCCCATTAGTTCTTGGTCTTACACAACATGCATAGAAAAATCCCCCACAGCCACTCTCAACGAGACCCCCAGTGAGCCAGCAGAGGACGAAAAATTCGCATTTCCCTGCATAACATTTGTTATTGTCACCGAAGAGCCACCTTCGTTTGTCTGCATTGACTAAAAATAAATCCGAGTTATTATTTATCCAACATAACTTTGGAAAAATAGATAACGGTAACCTCCCATGGTTACAATAATAGAGAGACAATTGTCACAGATATATGTAAAGATTTTAAGAATAATATAAAATATATTCAGACATCGAAAATCAAAACACATTCCGACCAAAATACAAGTTGAGCATTAGCAATTTGAATATACTAGATACTAAAAATATAAATACTAAAGCAAAACGATAGGAGAATCTCTTCCGCTGCGAGTATATGTCACTTCTTCGTGATTTTGCAGCAGGACTAGGCGTTTCTCGCCTCACCTAGCATCTGAAATTCATGTGTTACGTGGGAATTTGTTTAACCGTAAGCTCCCCAGACTTACGGGGGCTGAGCTTGCAGAGTCAAGCCACTGATACCCACCCCAAGGTAAAAAAAAATTGAGTATTTTTCGAATTCCAGTCACTGTTAGTTAGAACGGACTTCAATCCCCTGACTTTCTTTCATGCTGCCTGGGATACTCTGTCCGAGTCAGTTAAAAAAGTGCCTTTCCTTCGGTACCTTAAAAAATTGCAAAAAAAAATTCTGGGTACTTTTTTTTAGCATTTTTTTCAAGAATATGATGACGTATTTGTCTTGAGATAATTGTTTAATAAAACTATCAATCGATCCTACTTTTAAACTGTTTTTTTTTTCAGTGAAGTTATGTTTTCTATCATACTTTGAATAGAATCATTCTAAAGAAGGGAAGGGAATATGAGAGGTCTCTGAAACTCACAAATATTATTATCATTAGAAAAATTTGGATTGATCACCATAAATATGCCTAATATTGAAGAAATAGGGAGCGCTATCAACTTAACTTCACCTGGTATATAAGGAAAGCAGGGGCGAAATTTGCAAAAGGAGCAAGGAGCAATCACCCCCTTCAGCCCCAGCCTCAGTTTGCCTTCCCAGCTGAAATTTATCTTCTGCAAAAATCTTGTCAAAACTAAGATAAGCCTGCATAATTCAAGCATCCACAGAAACAGGTCAATTTTCTGTAGTATATCTTTGCCTTTATGCTAATATATGGCTAATTTTTCAGTTTTCAATGTCATTTTCACTGGACTTGGGAAAATTGGCCCCGACTTTGCCCCTCCCCAACCCCCCCCCACGATTTTGACAAAATTGCGCCACTGAAGGAAAGTCTTCATTTATCGCTTTCCAGAAAAATTAACTAAGTGAGATTAGAATCAATGCGTGTTTAGAACATTACGGGTTAACTAAATATTACACTAGCTAAAATGCGTTTGAAATCTGCTATTTTGGTATATGAACAGAAAACAGCAATAGCATTCTAAAAGGAACCTGTGCTGAAGACAAGTTCCAGCAGGATATGGACACTCATAGGTCAAAGTCTGGCTGAAAGGAGTCTTTTGAAAATTGTTCCAGTGCTGATTGGTGCCGGAAAAGAGTCTCTAGTTTCCACCATAAGTCAGTAAGCAATGTAGACACAAGTAAGGTTTCCATTGTAAGTAATTAATTGAAAACAAATTGTAGCCTGTTATGGACACTCTGTCCGTGAAAATTATTTTTTCGCAATAAATGAAAATAAAAGATTCATAGCGGCAGGTTCAAAGTTCTTTGGTAAGAGAGCATTTCACTTATATACAGCGTAAGTGGAAACAATACAACAAGGAAACAAAACAAAAACGCCAATTATCCTTTTTTTTCTTTTTGTATGGGTGTTTCCAAGATGAAACATCAGGTATTAAAATATCTTCTTGTTTGCAGTTCAACCCGACTATTACCCTGGTACTGGTGTAGTGGATGTACAGTACTCGTTCCTGCCAACCGTGGGTTATGAGATCAGGGGCGGATCCAGGATTTTTTGAGGGGGGCAAAATAGGTTGATCCGAAAAAAATAATTTGGGGAGGGGGGGCGCAAAATAGGTAGATCCGACAAACTTGCGTTAGGAGCAAGTTTAATTAATGCAAACTTGAGTTAAATAAGTAAATTACACTACTTTAGACTATGTTAGGGGGAGGAGGGCAAGCGCCCCCCTCGCCCCCACCCTTGGATGCACCATTGTATGTGATTCGGTCGCGTACAGTGCCAGGGAATTCTTTAAGGATCTTTTTTATGGTTCTATCCGATGTTACTTGATTACTTCACTAGCTTTTTCAGGAAAAGGCAGATTAAGACGCAGCTATCTGCTTTAGAAATAGGGCATCGGCTGCGAAGAAAAAAGGATATTTAGCTTTAAGTAACCCTTTCTGTTTGATTGGAGATAGTTTATATTTGGCAGACGTAATCCCACTCATTTATAGACGTAATCAAGGGGAAGGTTTTAAGGGTGTATTCCCCAAACTCATGTATTTTTCATTACGCTTCACTCTCCTTTAATTTTTTCAAAATGTCAGACTGCATATCCGTTTCGGTGATTCTTATTCCTCTATGTTTAATTTTGCAAAGAGGCACACCCTATTTTTGCTTCAATAAAGGAATAAAAAATAATAATTTTTGTCAAGATTATTTGACAAATTTTAGGATTCACTAGCATATTTGGGAAGTATGGCGTATGAAAATAAAGAAACACCAATAAAACGACCATTTAGGGTATGTAAAAACAAGTTGAGACAGTACTGATTTGAATGCTCTTACGACCATTAAACTAAAATGTAATAATGCTATTTGAAGATTTAAATCCTAAATAATTATTATCATATATTTTTACCGAAAACCTCAATAAAAACTCTTTATATTCTATTTGTCCTAAATTTGTCAGTTCATAATATGCATATGCACAGAGAAACATAGTATACGCAGTATGTTATACGAGAACTTTGCTAAAGTTGCAGAATCTTTCATATATCGTGAACTTCTCAGGGACATTTCACCGTCACTTGACCCCTTCCAGTATGGTTGCTTGAAGGGATGCAGCACGTCTGTTTATTTAGTACGGCTTTATCACCTAGTAGTTGAATGGTTGGAGTTTGGAAGCTCGTTTGTAGATTTACTTCTGGTAGACTACCGAAATGCATTTGATTTGATCAAGCACCCTCTTGCCGCCCAGAATCTCAAGTCAATGGGTGCCCGTAAGCACATCCTCCAATTAGTAGTTGATTTCTGACGTCACAGGTATCAAAAAGTGTACGCCCATTTTCCCGATGATATTGAATCGGAAAGGGTGGAAATTACATGTGGCGCCCCACAAGGTACCATATTAGCAGCTCTTCTTTTCCTGGCTGTTATCAACTATGTACTTTCTGACTTTGACGATCGTTTTAAATTCGTCGATGATTTGTCTGCGCTTCTTAAATACCACGTAAAGGATTCGCAAGCTGTAGCCCAGTTCGACCCAAATTTTTTCGATCAGTTTAAATCACAGTGTACTGCTAACAGTCTTCAAATTAATGAGAATAAATCAAAGGTTTTCAGGTTCAACCCACTTAAACGCGATTTTACCTGCCCCGCAACTTTGTTCCCTTCTGCTTCGTGTGCGACTATCTTGGGCGTCACCTTTAGTGTGGACTGTTCGTTCTCTATTCATGTACAAGAGCTGGTTAAGAAGGGACATTATGCTATGCGGACACTGGTGGCGATGCGCCGCCTAGGTTTTCCAGTGCATCAGCTGAAAACAGCGTACCTCACTTTTATTCGACCCATCCTTGAATATGCGTGTCCCGTCTGGGGCCCATAAGTTCATCACATAGATTACTTAAGTGATGATTTGGAGGGGATCCAGAAACGAGCTGTAAAGATCACTCTTTGTGACAAATATGAAGATTACAGCTCCGCTCTAAAGTCACTTAAAATACCAAGCCTTAGTGATCGCCATTTTCAGCTGATGATTCGTTTTGGCCAGTTTTTATTGTCTAGTCCTGTACATAGGACAATATTACCACCTAAAACGCCTGTCCGCGCAAATACCAGAAGCAAAAGCAAACTTATGCCCGTATCGTGCCGCACAAACAGACTTAGTAACTCCTTTGTTCCTTTTTTTACAAGTGCTTTTAATGAAATGTAGAGAAATGTTTTCATGTAAAAAAGTTTTCATGTAAAAAACAGCGCCTTTTAGTGCATTTTTTTTAATGTGTCTATGACAGCTGTTTTCATTAAAATGATTCTGATTCTGATAAAACTAATCAGGTTTCTCGTTTTCTATACCGGTCTAAAATTTGAGATAGCGACAGCAGCTAAATACAATAAGGGTAAAAATCTGTGGTACTCCCCTTTCTGGCTAGCACTGAAAAATGATGCGAATGGCTTAGAAAACAGGTCAAAAAAATATACCAATGAAATTAAAGCATATTTTCAAACACAGAGGACAATAATCGCTCTTTTTCTTATTGGGTGTACCCATAATGTTATACAAAATATATTATACACTATTTTATATATGTAGATTAATTTCAAGATACTTGTAACTTTTTATTTGAGTTAATCCTGAAGAACTTTTCTAACATATGTTTTATTTTTCACCTAAATCTTAATCTCATTCAGGTTACAGTTTCAAATTTCAAAGATGCCCCCTACACCCGTAAAGAGGTATTAGCCCCTTATAAACCAGGTTCTTATTCATTCTGTAAAGTAAACCAAGTATTTAACGAAAAAAGAACAAACTAATAAATGCTTGATTTTTGAGGCATTTAGTAATGTGACAACCATTCAGCCATAGAATTACACATAGAGCTGGTAACTACAATAGATCCCAAGACTATAGGACATAATAAAAAAATTGCATGTACTACAAATTTCACTATACGAAATTAGAGTTTTATTTTTTTTTTTATTTTTTTTTTTTTACAAAATATATGTAGAGTTCTTTAGAACATATAATAGAAGTGTAACAGCCTGTATTTGTGAGATACCGTAACGACCATTGCAGCTCAAAGAATGTCAACAAACTTCTCGATATTACAGTTTTTATATCCAGAATTTCCAAATTTATAAATAAGGAGAGCGCTCTGTTATATATTTTGTGTTTTCTCGTATTATGCTCAGGACAACCTTAATAACTATAAATAAACTATTTGGCGCTTGCTTCTTTCGTTTTCTTATAAAATTGCTATTACTTTACTAAAATTCTGCTAATGACCCCAAATCTCTCCCCATAAGATTAATCCATACAAGCACTAATGAGTCGTTCTATTTAAAGATGGTATTCCGTCCTACCAGTTTGTTCAACGTGTAATCTTCCCCAACACGCTTTTGCTCCTTGAAATACTGTTCTTCCTGAAACAGACAATGATAAATCTATAACTTTCAAAATTCCCCAGGCATGCTAATTAAAATTCAAATAAACTTCAACTATCCTTACTGAAATTTTTTCAATCAAAAAAAAAACGATTAAGATGGAAAGTTCTTACTACCTTGCAAAATTTACTGAAAATCCAAGATATGGACACAAACACAGTTTTATAAATTCCAACTTTTCGTTTTTCAACATACAAGATTAGAAAAACTGCCCGGCTCCAACAGGAACAACTATTCGACCTTCTCCTTGAAGGAACTCGCCTCCCCCGCAATAGCTTGAAGTATTTTTGGTTTGATTCATTCACCTGACAATTGAGCCGTTCAAAGGCCAAGCTGATTGAGTACACTATGCACATATACAGCGTGGGGGACCTCGGGTCCTTCATCATAAATTTCGAGCCTTTTACGACATTTCCATTAGTTTCTTATGTTTTTAGCATAATTCGCCTATATTTGTTCTAATCTGTGCCTTCCCCAATTTTGTGTCCCTCCAAAATATATTCCCGTGTGCACCTGAGGTCTATTATTCTCATTTTAGTCTCAAAGTACTCAATTCAATCTTAACTTTGTGCGTTTATTAGGATATTCCTCTAGGATAAGGGTCGATACCAAAATATGAGAAAAATGTTCTGATCATGTAAGTTATCGAGTGACTTTTTAAGAAGCGTACATGGATAATTCCATACTGACATATTGAAAAAAATTAAACACTACAATGTCAATAATGGCACATTCACCATGAGTGGGGGCCTTTGGACCAATTACCCCATTCATTCTCAAAACCTTGATATTTATCCAATAGTTTCTTATATTTTCCACATGGTCAGTTTATTTATAGTATATCTTTTAAGCTGTTCTCCCTGCTTCAAGATAAATACTCATGTAAGTGCCTGACTGGAACGTACGTTTACTGTATGCGTGTCCAGTAGCTAACAGAATATGCTTGTCCTATTTACAGGGGCGAATCTCCAGCATTTTGTTGGAGGCGGGGGGGAGGGGCAAGAGGGGTCCATATCCGGATAGTCAAGTTTAGTCAAATAATAATTTTTTACTCACATTATTGAGGGGAGAAACTGCCCCACCCCATCCAAACGACGCCCCTGCCTATTTGGCACGCAGGTCTAATTGCTGTGCAAATGGAAAAGCTTGAAAATATTCGGAAGCGGGCGTTCCAAACAATGCTTGAGGCAAATTACACATCTTATTATGAGGAAAGCCTGCAGACACTAACGCTTCAGAAGCTATCTGAAAGGTGCTACCATCTTCCTATGTGTTTTGGAAAAGAATGCCTAAACTCTGATGCCCAACACAAACTTTTAACGGATTTTCAACAGGCACAAATCAGTCGGCCAAAAACACGCAGATGAGTCTCACTTTGTCATGCCAATTTATTTGTCCTCCACTCAAAACGGCATCAAAATGACATCTATCGTCCTTTGTGAATAGCCACAATGATGAACTTCTTGAAAATTCTTTGTAAAGTTTTGCAAATTCAATTTTACATTTATTCATTTTACTGTTTTCATTTATTCTTGTTGTGTGACGTCTGCTGCTAGGTGTGTGCTGATATGGTAATAAAGAATATTTATTTATAAACAATCCTGAACATTTCCTGGTATTGGATTGGACAAGATCTTTGCCCTTGAAAAATAAGCTTTTTATTTAAACTTTTTGTAATGATTGTCCCGCCGATTAGCGCGTGTTATGAAAGGAAATATCGTCGGTTAGAGTATGTTGTGATGATCTCCCACTTATAGAAGGTAGGGGAGACATCAAGGTACAGCCAGGGTTGCCTCCCTAGTGATTTTTTATATTGTCTTAAAAAACCACTAAATCAGGGTTACCACCCCTAGTCATTTTCTATATTGCCTTTAAAAAAAATCACTAAATCAGCTCAAGAATCACTAGATTATTGAAGAAAATCACTAAATCAACCGAAAAATCACTAAGATCTAGTGATTTCTGTTTTCGCTGGGTGGCAACCCTGGTTACAGTCGTAAATTTCCCTCAGCGGGAACGCTTGGCTTTAGAGGCTTCAACTGGAACGACTATTCAACCAAACAGGCCTGAGTGGGATCAATCGCTTTTATACTCGTTTAAGTTACAGCAATCGAATGCGAAAGTATTTGCTGAAAAATCGTTGATTACTTTTTCTTATAAGAATAACAAAGAGGAGTATGGGGTACTAGTTACAAAAATCAGTCTCATTCTTGGCTCACACCAAAACAATGCTTGCTTTTCATGGCCAATTACTTACCATACCAATTAAGGAATATTTTCACTCTCAAGCGAGTGATTTCGCGACAAGCCTAGTAGCTATAAATTACACCAAAAAGGACAAGATATTCATATCACTGGATTCCTTGATTTCAGACTTATTCTTTTACCGAGCCAGAAATATGATATTGCTTAGACTTTTTCAAGAAGTTCCTAAACGATCTTAAAAAAAGGAGGAGAAAAGGATGTCCTTCTTCATCATTTTCAACTAGCTTCCACTGGCAACAAACAAAACAAACTTGCAACAAACAAAAGGTTGTATACCAAAACTTGCACGTGCAATATAAACCTTAAGCAATTTTAGTAGCTTTATCAAGCAATTTATTCAGTTGTAAAAATTCAACTTTTATTGGAAAACTAGAAAATTTTTCTACGCAAGAGGAACAACCATGTAAATTATTTAGTTTTTTTAAATTAGTATTTTTGTTTTACTTTTTTATCTTATTCTTAATTTAACTCAGTTTAATTTGATTTTTTAGTTTTTAATTTTTTAATCTAGTTTTAGTTTTTTTTTGTTACAGTCATCAAAACGGCAAAAAAAAAACTGTTCATTGATGCAATTCGCGAATATTTGTTTCAGGCGGACAAGTTACAACACAGTTTGCATTAAATGTTCAGAAATATCTGGAGAATAACATGCTTTGTTTTACATGACTGCAAAGCATCAAATGACTAAATAATGTGACTGTTTTCCTTTTTTCCATTTGTATAAATTTAGGGAGCATCCGAACTGAGAGGGGTGGGGGGGGGGGGGCTAGGTGGTCGTTAGGTTAGGTTATTAGATTATTATTTTTATTGAAGACTATTTTTGTGTCATAATGAAGTTTTATTCGCGCTGAATTCAGTTGGAGCACTGATTGGTTGAGGGGTTGCACAAACTAATGGTTGCGGGGAGGAATAAACGCGTGCAAAGGGTTATCAAAAATTATATTGGTCAGATTTTTCCGTCGAATTTTTTAATTAAACATGTAAAAATAATGTGTGACACATTTTCTATAAAATAATAAGATACCTTTTTTTTTAATCATCGCTTTGCTAGAAAAGGGAATGAAATAGGAGGGAATGAAAAAGGGAATGGGAATGGGAAATTAAAAAAGGGAATGAAATAGGAGGACAGCTCAGTACTAAAGATGAAATAAGTCAGTAATAAAGATAAATAAAGATGAACAATAAACAAACTGATAAAATAAATTTTTAGACTAAAACTATAAATTAAATTTTGAAAGTCTAAGCTACCTCACCTCAAGTGGGTTTAGCCAAACTGAGACTCTTTCAGATTTATCTTATGATTTTAGTTTTAAAATTTATTTTTTCGATGAGATTTTTTGAGCATGTTTGTTTTCTTTGTTTTATATTGTATTTCACTGATTACGGCTGTTTCATATACAGCTGAAATATCCACCTAGCTTGCATTCAATTCACGGTCTTCACAAATGTCCTCGTTATCTTCTCTAGTTTTGTGTGATGGAAAGGCAGTGTTGTCTTTATTAGTATTTGAAATAAAAAATCCAGTCGTAATGCTTTTATTTTATTAAAATTTTTCTTTTTGTGGAGCCGCCAAACTAGAATGTAACCTGACTTATTTTTGAATACATGAGGTTAGAATAAGTAGTGGTAGGGGCACTCTCACTCGTTCCCATGAGAAGCTGTACCCCAAGGAGATAGGATATGGCTGAAAAAAAAATGGACCTTTTCCGTTATAATAATAATAATTATTAATTTATTTATTACCCACTATGAAAAAGAAGCGGAGTACATCGTGAACAAAAAAAAAAAAAAAAAAAAAAAGCAAACTCGCACACTTAACAATTATTTACATAAAACGACGTAAATTATGGTGCGCAGTAAGACCTGCAGATAACGACAGCTTTCCCGCAAGCACAGTCACTTTTTACCGTAGATCTGGGAGGCCGAATCGCGATATTAGATGCCGGATCCGGAACCACCGAGGAAGGCACAAAAGGTACCGATAAAATTTAAAATAATAAGTCCGGATAGAATTCAGATCTTTAGGCTTCAGAATTGGAAGAAAACCAGATAAAAAAAGAATAGAATGATCGCAAAATGAAGAATATAATTTCCCAAGCGCTTTTCTATTGTACCTCCCTCTATTTGCAACAATTTTTGAATATCCTATCTGAATTTTTTTTTTTTCATTAGAAACTGTCAGAGCCCGAAGTGTTTTGAGATTATTAGTAATGTGAAGACCAAGCCACCGAAAAGAAGAGACACAGGGAATAGAGAAAAAACCACAGTTAAGAGGGAGACTCGCACTCGAATTAAATGAAGTTTATTCGCACTTATAAACGTTCAACATAAGCCCAATCCGTCTGAACTGGTCTGAGATCCAGCTGACAAAATGTGGGAGCCCAGCCCTAGAACGACTGCCAAGGAGAACATGGTCCACATAAGCAAGATACAAGACATCAATTACATCAGAAATGAAAGTCGAAGGCAAGGATGAAAGGATAGGAGCAATAAATAACTTAAAAATATTTGGAGAAACCACACCACCTTGACGGACCCCACGCCAAAGAAATACCTTTGAAGCAGAAACTACTCCATTACATTTTACCCGAATAAAAGAGTTAGAATACCAGTACAGTAACAAAACAACAATAGAAAGGTAAATATTGTTGGAAAAAAGGGAATGGAGGGCATGTGAGTGGACTATACTATCGAAAGCTTTCGAAAGATTAAGAGCACAGATATGAAGAGGAGATTTATCATTAACAGATTGCAACAGGAGGGAAGCTAGAACACGATGGGCGTGCTGACATCCCAGCCTTTTTTGAAAGCCAAACTGGTTTTCACCAAAATTAACATTTTTTGAAATGAAAGGGAGAAGAATATATTCAAATATTTTGCTAATAGTGCACGAAACAGTAATTGGTCGATAAGAACTACACACTGACGAAGTTTTTCCACGCTTCAAAACCGAGGTGACTCTGCCACAGAGAAAACTGTCGGGAACCATAGAAGTAGATAAACATCTGAAACAGTAGCTGAAGGTGATCTATCAAAGTTGGGAAAACTACTTTTAGATGATAAGACGAAATTCCGTCTTGATCATCAGAGCTAGATTGCATGTTCTTAATAGCTTGACCAATATCAAAAGTAGAGACTGGTAATACATTACTCTGAGAAATACGATTAGGCAAACACGACTCAAGAAGGTTACTAAAAAGCTTTTCAACTTCCCGATTCACCTTGCCGAAAATATCATTATAATACGACACCCAAGTATGAACTGCTATAGGACTTTCAGAAAAATCATTACTAAGCTTATCCGAATTCGAAACATGAGACCACTCCTTTCTCGACGCAGGAAAATCAAAACCAGATACCCTAGACTGCCGTAAACATTTTTTATAAGAACGCTTGCTTTGCTTCAGATCGAAGTCAACTCCTCGATTTGGCCGACCGCAAGACACCCATATTCGTAGCCAAAACTTAGCTTTATTCTTTACAACTTTTAATTCTGGGTCCAAAACCCGTTCTGGTTTTCTAGTTTTAACTTTAATCTTTTCTAGAGGAACAGCAGTCGTCTCTGCTTGTTTTAAGCACCAAATTATTTTATCATAATAATCATTTAGAAACTGCTTATTATTTCAGTAGCATTCACTAACTTGAAGCAAATGGTAAGGAACTATTTAAAGAACCCAATAACGAAGAAACCGTAGTAATAAAAAATGCAAAATTAGCTCTACCCCATTTATCCCTGAAAAACCTATTCGAACTTTGTGCAAATGGTCTAGTAGAACAGAAAGCGACTAGTGAAGCAAAGAACGAAATCAGGAGGTGGTCAATATCACGATCGTCTTCATGAGCAAGAACAATCGATACATTAATATTTGGCGAGGAAACTACATGGTCGATATTAGACAAACTTTCGGATTGGTGAATATATGAATAATCAACGCTTTTCTTGACTATTTTATAAGCGAAAAAAGCATCAAGGACTATATCGGATCGAACTGACTTATTTGTAATATCTGTGTTGAAGTCACCAACCACTATGAAATCATAACCAGTCGATACAACAGACGCAAGAATAGCCTTAAGATTTGCCGAGGCTTTCACATACGCGTTTAAAGTGGAAATAGTTTTTTTGTTACACGGGAGATACACATTTATCAGCACAGTATTACCGAACCGAACCGCAAGGATGAATTCATCACTGCGATAACACACTGGAGAGAGCAAACTCAGGTTATTCTTAACAATGCACGCGAGGCCTCCAGAAGGTCTACCAAAAGTGACCTCAGCATTAGTTGTAAAAACGGAATGATTACGACTCCTTTTTAACACGTTAATACTAGTAGAAGTCAGGAGGTTTTCTTGAAGGCATACTATGTCAAACTGGTCACACAATTCCTCAATCATATGCTCCTTTAAACGAGTACCATTTATATTAAGCGAAACAATCGAAACAGGCCCTATCATTTCTTCTTGGCAATATCTCTCAGCACTTTGCATCTAAGACTAAAGGAGGCATGATTTTCACCACAATTGACACATCTTGCATCAAGCTGGCGGGGAGAATCCTTGGGGGATATATGAGGGCCCGCACAGCGTGCACACTTCGCAACCAAACTAACACAATCAGCTACTCTATGGTCTGGCGAACGGTATTTTAGACAGCACCGAGGTGCCGACAGATATTCTTTCACAGATAAATATTCATATCGAAGTTTAACACCATTTTGCATAGCCTTGGCATTTGGACTAATGATTTTATGTTCTTCCTATACAGTTAAAGTTAGGTTCTTGACGCCCCCCCCCCCTCTGATGGTCCCCATTTAAAAGTTCCCTTTTCCACTCGTATGTTTCTTTTCAACATAAGTCATTACCCTTACAATCCACCAGATGAAGGAGGACCCCGAGGGCACATATAATAGCCCTAATTATATATCTATTTTTGGTCTTTCCATTGTTTGATCCGTTGTAAAACCGGTTACCCTGTGTGACTCCAGGTGCAGCGTTATACGTAAAACGGAAAACATCCAAAAAAACTTCTTGGGTAAATCAAAGCTTATTGGACAGAACTTAATTTAATATTTAATCCATAGCATATGAATTTTTGCTCCTTTCTGACGTTTGTCCCATTCTTGGGCGAAAAGATACTCGGTCATTACGTTCTTATTATTTTCGGTTTTCGCGTTTTCTACTGTATTTGCCCCCGCGGTACCGGAACCGTAACCTTGTCTCAGTTTGTAGGCTTCCAGATATAATTGAAAAGCTAGTTGGGCTTGCTGACAAACTCCCCCAGACAGTGAAGGCTCTCCCAGCTAATCATGGGTTTGTCCTCCTCCTTCTTTAATTTCGTGCTTTTACTGTGCTTCTACTGTGTATTTAGTGTTTTATTGTGTATTACTGTGTATTTAGTCACTTTGTATGCATTTTTTGTTTTTTCTTCTATTTATACTCCGCTTTTGTTACTTTAGCGGGTTAAAGATAAAATACTATTATTATTATTATTATTATATGGAAACTAAAGAAAAGGAATGGGAAAATATTTACATAGTCATTAATACTATCGTCTCTATAGTGGCGCAACTTTTATCTTTTACGCTTTCCAAAAATTAAACCGCCTTCTAATTGATCAATACATGTTAACTAATTGATCAACTACTGGTGTTGCAAAGCACACGATCGATATTACAAAAAATTAATTATGATCGGTATCGTATCATTAGATTACTAGTCTTGAAAAATTCGATAGTTTCGATACACAGATATGGGAGCCATTTTCATGGGAGCATCTCCGCTAGGAAAAAACTGAAGTAGCTCATTGTTTAGCGAATAAAAGATCTACATATAACTGGAATTTAGGCTGAGCTTTAACTCCTTTCTACCCAAGGCCGTACCCAGAGGGGGGGGTAGGGGGTTTGAATCCCTCCCGAAATGTTTTTTTGACTCGTAAAAACGCAACACAAATGGATATAAACAAATTTTGTATAAGTTTCTTGAGGTTTTTTCGTATAAACCCCCCCCCCCCTGAAAAAAAAACTTTGAGTAAAACCCCCGCCGATAAAAATTCTGGACGCGGCCTTGTTTCTACCATTTTCCAACATGTGGTCGCGTTGCTTACCCACTCGCGGAATGTAGCTTTTATATGAGTAGTTTAAGGTTAGAATAGATGGAGTAGTGAAAGGAAATGTAGGAAAACTATGTGAGAAATATATGAAGGTAACAAATTTATTTTCTAGAAAATGAAAATGCAGAGGAATTAAGGAAAGATGTTATATCCAGGATACTTCAGTATGGACCGAATACCACAGGAAAAAAAAAGAAGAAGAATTTAAAAATATATATAAGAAACAGATTTTGTATATTTTTGGAAAAAAGGCTAAGGAGCTTCTGTTTCGATCAAGATGACATATCACTAGTGGAGAACCAAAACCATAATGCTTTATTTTTGTTTTTGTTTTTATCTTTTTTTTATGAAGCTGATTCAGGAATGGTAACTATTATTTCGATTAATCTTAGTTCTAAAAGTTTATTCCGAAAATAAACTCATGTGAATTTGAAGATGAGCCTGAAACTCCTCGAAAATGGTGACAGATCAAAATCAAAAGTGCACCATTGGATTCACCATGATCAAAAAACCTTATACAGGGGAATCACTTGAAAAAAACGGAGAATCACTTTCTTGTATGGGAACCACTCATGTGTCTCCTTCTTTTCTTTTCTTTTTTATACCAGGGACGACCGTATCGAACCAGTCGTTTGCAGAATATTGGGAAAGGGCTTATTCAAAATAAAATCGTTATATCTAGTGTCCTTTTCAAGTAATTGAATAAAAAACAAGTGTTTTCAACTTAAAGTAAGAAGCAACGTTAAAACTTAAAATTACTACGTATATGAAAGGAGCTGTCCCATCCTAAATACACTGCTCTCTACGCTAATGTGTTTAGTAATTTAAAAAGAAGCATCTGATTCTAACTAAATAAGCCCCTGTGTTTTAGGAGTTGCTCTTAAAGAATTGGGACATAAGGTCAAACTTCAGAGCAAAGAGCAGGGTATTGAGGAGGGGACAGTCCCTATCATATACGGAATACTTTCTGTCCGTTTTAAGTTTAAACGTTTCTCCTTACTTTCAGCTCAAAAAATTGTTGTTTTTTTTATTTAATTTCTGATCGTTTTTCAGTTAATGCCGGGAAACCCGCCTCCCTCTACATGGAAAGTTTCCCCCTCCCGCACAATAGAAAGTAGTTCCCGCTTAAAATTCTCAGCCTTTGGGAAATTATCCCCGGGCAATTCTATCCCTGCTGGGGATTCCCCCACCCAGAAAATTTCTTGCGGACGACTTAGTCTGAAAAATTCTCCGGGCCATTTTTTTATTTGAAAAAAAGACCGGTTATTTAATGTATTTCTGATCATTCTTATGAATCATGCCAGAAATCCCCCATGTGGTGGATTTTTTACGTAAATAACCCCCCCCCCTATTCCAATGGAAAGTTTCTCACGCGGAAAATTTCCCCGTGGAGAATTTCTCCTGGGGATAACACTTCCATAGAAAATTTCTGCCGTGGAATAACCCCTAATCCCCTGCCCCCTCCACAGCAAAATCACAAGAGAATTCCAATCTCGCTGAAAATTTGCCAATGACAAATAAATCATTGTAAACAAGGGGCGAATTTTCATAACTTGCCGCCTTTCCCCGGGGGCTGTGGGGGTCATGTCATCCCCAAAGGTGCATTTATTGGACCCTTCAACTATGTAGAACAAAATGACTATCTCAAAATTTTGATCAGACATTTAGGGGGAGGTGTGGGAGGGGGGCTAGTTGCCCTCCAATCTTTTTGGTCACTTAAAAGGGGCACTAGAACTTTTAGTTTCCATTCAAATGAGCTCTCTCCTAATGTTCTATTACTATTGGCTCGATAAAATCATCCCTGGGAAGAACAAAGAATGTCTTTTTTGGGGCAAAAAATACAAAATTCTAAATTTTGCAGATGGGAGCTTCAAACCTCCAGACTAGGGTTCGCTGATAAGCTGAATCTTATGTTGCGATTTTCAATAAGGTTCTTTAAATTTTAGGGAATGTCTCTTCTCTTTTTCGACGCAAATTTTCTCAGGCTCGTAGCTTTTGAAGGTAACACTAAACTTATTGAATCTTATATATTTGGAATCAGCATAAAAAGCCAATTCTTTTGATACATCTTTTGTTATCAAAATTATTTTTACCTTTCGAGTTTCAGTTATTATTGGGCCGAGTTGGTCTTTACTTACAGTTCGTTAGCATTGACTGTTTGACAATGGAGAGTTGTGCCAAAGCAAGGTACCTGTTTTCTGCTTTTTCTGCCCATGAAACTTAAAAATAACAAATATTTGCTTCACAGATTACGCAAGACATATTTACCGAACTTGCTCAAATAAACTGACTTGTGATATTTTCCAATGTTTTTAGAATACTAAAACTAGTGCTTTACATAAATAGAAAAAAACAACTAAAAAAAAGGATTTTCTCTTTGGAGCAGAAAATTCTATGAGTAAACTTGCAAGAAATAAAGAAGACCGTAAAGTTTCTCAATAGTCTTTCACCGACAATAATATCTACGTTCTATTATATAATTATAGATCTCTAAAAAACTGAAGTAAACTCAATTTTCGGCAAAGCGCTAGTTTTATATATTCAACTGATATTGGATAATGTCACTAGTCACTTTATTTGAGCAAGTTCTGTAGATATGTCCTGCGTAATGAAGCAATAGTTTTTGTTCGTTATCAATTTCAACTTCGCTCTTCAATTCCGTAAGAAAAGCTTCGTTTTTCTTTTGAAAGACTTTGATTAAAATTAATCGATTTGAAAGAATCATTCTCTGGAACAATTTGAAAGAATCCAAATAAGAGATTTTCACAGTCCACTAGTGACATCTTTGCGTTCGCCTGCTGTAAATTGCCTCGGGAGCACTTTTCCATTGGCCAGTATAATAGGCCTGTTTTTTCGCTCGTCATTGATCTTACATTTTTTGTCAGAAAACGTTTAAAAGTGAAGTCTTTGAACTAAGATCTTACATCTTTTGTCGTCTTTTTGCAAACGTCTTTAATCATTCGGCTCTGATCAGCAGTCTGAGAACAATGATGAGTATATCATCAAAGTTCTCTCATCATTGTTCTATATAGCAGAAGAGTGGCGTTCTTCACACTTTTTGCTAACATTAGTGAGCTGTAAGATCTTAGAAAAAGATGAGTTAAAAAACAATAATCTTTGCAGAAAGATGTAAGATCTTAGTGCTAAAAATGGCCCCATTGTTCTATATGGCAGAACAGAGGCGTTCTTCACACTTTTTGCTAACATCAGTGAGCTGTAAGATCTTAAAACAAAGATGAGTTAAAAAACGATAATCTTTGCAGAAAGATGCAAAATGTTAGTGCTAAAAAATGGCCCTATTGTTCTATATGGCAGAACAGTGGCGGTCTTCACACTTTTGCTAACATCAGTGAGCTGTAAGATCTTAGAAAAAGATGAGTTAAAAAACGATAATCTTTGCAGAAAGATGCAAGATCTTAGTGCTAAAAAATGGCCCCATTGTTCTATATGGCAGAACAGTGGCGTTCTTCACACTTTTTGCTAACATCAGTGAGCTGTAAGATCTTAGAACAAAGATGAGTTAAAAAACGATAATCTTTGCAGAAAGATGTAAGATCTTAGATGTAAGATCTTAGTGCTAAAAAACAGGCATATTCTAAACTTATTTAAGAGGGTTTCAATTTGACCTTCATTTTACCGTTTAAATAGGCAAAGGTTTAGGATGCTTTACGTGTTCTTGTGAATTTCAGCACTTCATTTGTACTAAGATGACCTCCCGAACCTCTTGAGCATTCGTATCTTGTTTGTTTGAACACAAAATTCTTTATTAAATCCATTCTTGGAATTACAGCAATAAACCCAATGTAATCTACGTAGAGTCAATTTGGTAAATCTTGCTATATAATGACGTGAATACACTTTTCATGTCGAGTGAAACTCACCATCTTGAAAAACGAAACAAAGGACACGAAGGACATGTAAATCCGCCTAGTTTCTACAATGTGATCTCATCATGATAATACAAAATCATGTCGCCTATAAAAAAGATAAATTGAAACATGAATCCTCAATAATCATTTGTTGGCACAGGCCGGTATACAGGAAGTTATTTCTGGGTGCAGAAGCAGTTTTAGACCTCACAATCTAGGGTGCAGGCAAGGTAGAAGGAATTTAATGTCATATGTCATAAAAACTGGGGTGGGGACAACTGCCCCCTCCCCCTGCCCAGGCATAGAACCGTCACTGTCTGGGTTTATATATTTCAGAAGGGAAGGGGGCAATGATCAAAACAGTAAAATGAGACAGATTTGAGTATTATTCAAAGATGTTGAAACAATTATATCCCAAGACATTTTGGAGGATAGGCCTGTAGGCAGGGGTTTAATTTGCTATGGGAGAGGGGGCAACTGCCCCTGCCAGACCTCAGTTTGTCCTCCCCCCCCCCAGACCCGAGTTTGCCCCGCCAACTGAAATTTAGTTTCCTCCAAAATCTCGTCAAAATTAAGATAAACCTGCATAATTCAAGCATCAACAGAATCAGATGAGTTTTTTTTAGTACATACTTACCTTTATTGTACTATAAGGTACCTTTATAGTACTTTTATAGTACTAAAAAGTACCTTTAGCGCATCAAATGGCTTATTTATTTGGTGTTTACTGTCAATTTCACTTGATTTAGGAAAATTGACTCCAAATTTACCCCCCCCCCCTGGACTTTGACGAATTACGCCACTGCCTGTAGGTCCTTCTGAGAGTGCTTCTTTTAGGGATGGCATCATCCCATTCCAGTCGATTGCCCAAATAGCCTTAAATTCACTCTCGGGGCCCAGGTTCTTGAACCTGGTTAGTCTTTGCGAGTTTCTGATATCTCCGTAGTGTTTGCACATCCACAGTAGAGTGTTTCGGACTCCAGCGAATTCAATAACCGATGTAGACATTAACACATTGAATAAAACAAAATATTTTAAGCCTAGCAAGCTGTTTACAAGCTGAGTTGATTCTTTGTGTTTTTCTAACTTTAAAAAAATGTTGTACAAGGAATTAATTAACATTCATTATTTCCTGGGGGGCTAAGCTTTGAAGAAATTTATGGAGAGATAAATATTTATTTGAATATAAAAAAGTCCACTAGTCTAATAAAAACTGAACCTTGGTAAAGAGACAAGAGTTATCAATTACATTGTCGATTGTGAGCGATTAAAATAGGATAAATTTTTCACTCTTTCGACTTCTTATACGAATATGAGGCTGGAAAAGCTAATGAAATAAAAAGAGAGTTGGAAGATTGGGAGATCAAACAAGGCTAATTAAACTATTAGTGCGTTAAAAGTACGCATATAAGGTTCATTGTGATTTGGTTTAAGTGAGCGGAGCAATCAAACTTGAAAAAGACTTCGCCAGAAATTCTGAAAGTGAGTATTTTCCTAAACTACATTTATATGCCAAATCCCGGTGTAGAATGTACTCATATTGATAAAATTTGCCGTTTTTAGCTTGATAAATAGGGTACCATGTGTGGCAGGGCTTTTTTTTTGTTTATTATGGAGATCATTAATAAGCAGCCTTATTGTCTAGTAGTATCTCCTCGCCTTCTTTTGGCTTCCATGTTTAAATTCCTTCTTGATTAACAGTATTATCTAGAACTAACGGCTTCCCATATTTTTGCTTTGAAGCTTACGCAGTCTTTTTTAGCAATCCCAAAAAAACCTGGGGCCTTCACTTATATGAATTATTATTTAGGAAAAGTTTATTTTTATAGTTACGATATTTCTTACAGGCAGACTCCCTGTTTCTCGGTGGTAAATTGCAGTTAAATACGATTATGATCGTCAGCACACAAACAAACAACAAGGAAGGATTGCTAATGTTTTTTCCCATCTGATGGTTGTCACAGTGTAATCAAACAGTTCGTTATAACGACCTGCAAGCAACTCGCGCTAATAGTACCCAAAACACTAAAACAAGTTCTATAAAAAATATATAATACCAGGGGACTGAGCTTCACTCGATGAAACAAACATTAGACATAAAAACGATGTTCGGCTTCCTCCCTTGAAATCCTCCTAGCGGAAATTCAATCCCCCCTCACCCTAATTCTCACCAGAGAAAACCTTTTTATGTAATTTTTCTAGATTTATTGTATTGACATTGGTTTTATTTCTTTGCTTAGTCAATTCGTGAATTGGTGCTCTCGCATTATACAAAGCAAAAATCAAACTCACTTTACCAAAACTCCAGTCCAAAATAACAATACTTTTAGTTGAATATCTTGTTAAGATGACTCAAATTTCAATTGACCTGTTCAGTCAACCTGCAAGGTTCAATTGTCCAGCAAGGCAGCTAATTGATTAAAAAATCGGTGCATAGGAATTGCATACAAATAAATCAAACATAACGCAAAATTAATCCGGGTCGGAACGCTTAAGGATAGTAATGACGTGGTTGATATTCACTCACCCTTACCTAACTGTCAAACTTCATTTCAACAGTTTTCCGGTATAGGGGTTTATAATTTCAGTTAGTAGAGAATTTAAGAAAATATATTAAGGGCGCTGGGAGGGGGAAACAAATTTTCCATTATATAAGGCTTTCTATATATATATATATATATATATATTATATATATATATATATATATATATATATATATATATATATATATATATATATATATATATATATATATATATATATATATATATATATATATATATAAATATATATATAAATATATATATAAATATATACTATATATATATATATATATATATATATATATATATATATATATATATATATATATATATATATATATATATATATATATATATATATATATATATATATATATATATATATATATATATATATATATATATATATATATATATATATATATATATATATAATTATTGCTCGTATAAAAACATAAAATATAAAAAGAATTGGCTTTTAATGTTGATTCTAAATATATAAAATTAATTAAATACGTAAAATCCTTATTGTTTATCAGGCTAGACTACTTTATTTCTTCTTTTTCTGTAAACAATGGATCAATTATAGTAAATTCTCTCTTTCTTTTTATTATTACTGTTTTCATTTTTTCTTCCAAACTTCAGGGCTTGATATATATGTACTATCTCACTGTTTTTGACATTGCTAATAATTTTCGTTTTTCTTTCATACCATGATTCTGCTCTTAGATCATTGCACAAATACTTTTTCTATTAATTATCTGTTCATTCTCCCCTTATCTGCACATTCCTCTTTAATTATATCTAGATTTTTGTTACATCTGATTCTTATAAATGACAGCTGTTGATGATGATCACTCTAGTTACGATAACTCTATTCCCATTCAATTTAAGTTGCTTGAGAAGACTCCTATAAACCTTTTGAATTTAATTGGTAGCTCATCTGGGACCCCACCCAATATCTCTTTTTGACTAGTAAATCTACTGCAAATTGTGTCTATAGATATGACACGACCAAAAATGTAAATTCTGGTATTAATTTCTCAGTTCTTCATTTAAACATTCAAGGACTCCCTTCTTCTCTAAATAATTTGAAGTTTCTCATAGCTAATTCCTTTCCTTAGATTAGTGGACTCTGTGAAACATTTCTTCACAAGGGTAACGATATGCTTTTAGATATTTCCGGATATAACTAGGAGTTTGTAAATAGATTGGAGAGAAAAAAAGGTGGCTTAGCATTTTATATTGCTGATTACCTGGATTATAATTTGTGTAGTGATCTGTGTAAACACTTGGATGGAATTTTTGAGTGTATTTTCATTGAAATTTTGATTAACGACAAGAAAACTATGATTGGGGAAATATAACGCCCACCAAGTGGATCGCTTCCTTCTTTCCTAGAAATTTTTATTATATCTGAAATATGCAGAAGTAATTATGAAATTATCCTTTTAGGAGACTTCAATATCGACGTGTTAAAAACTTGATCTAGAACTTCTTATGATTTTTATCCTCTGCTTTGTCCTTTAATATGTTTCATTGTATCACTATTCCTACTTCAGCTAAGGAAAGGCTATTTTAAATATTGTAAATTCCTGCTATATTTACCAAGGTGGTGCAGAAATCACAAGATTATTTCTCATTTTGGACTTATCGACCCTCTAGTGCTGCTAAGACAACATCGCTAAGAATCTGAGGATCAATACTCCAAGGAAGATATGTGCCAGTGACCGCCTCACTTATTTTTTCCCAGATTAGTGATTCTATGGATATTATTACGTTATTTATGTTGTGTTTTCCTTATTATTTCCTTGTGGATTATATTATTTTGTTTTTTTCCTTTTTTACTCTGCATTTATTTAATTTTGCGAGTTACAAATAAACTTACTTGCTTACTTACTTACTTACTAGAATTACTGACACATCTGCCACATTAATTGACAATTTTTTTCTTTCTATTTTAATGCCTAATTCAAGCTTTGTTATCGCGTTTGACATCTCTGACGACCTTCCATATTTTACAAATTATTCAGTCTCTGGTCTACCTTCAACTCCTTGTAATTTGCCATTGCGTCACCAACAACATCAACTTCAACAGTTTAAATTTCGATTGTCTGAATTCCGATTGTTATCACCGATTCAAGTCAGTCTGCTGATAGTATTTTCAACCAATTTTATTGTTTGATCAAAGAGACCTTTGATGATAGTTGCTGTGTAACCTCAGCTTCTAAAATCTCCGAACGTCTACATCCTCGTGACACTTGGATGACTGCAGCTCTTCTTAAGAGTAAAAAAAAGAAAGACTTATTTGTGGAAGACATTCAAGTCCTCTGGCTCTCATCATCATCTTGAAAAGTATAAAAAATGCAAGTTTATTGAACCTCCCAATTCGTAAAGCCAAGTGTATTTATTGGTCCCAGATAGTCTCCAAATTCGGCAAGAGTATGACAAAATCCTGAAAACTTATAAACACAGTTCTTCATCCCAATTCCAAAAGAAATAATTTGCCAAATAAATTAATTTCTAAGGGGGCAGTAATAACTAATAATAAGGTCATAATGGATGAATTTTGCTCTTACTTTGCATCCATAAGGAAATCAATTTCGGAAAATATTTTGATTAGTGCTTATTCTGCCAGTGAATTTAAAAAGTCCCTCGGTCGGTCTTGTATAAAATCGATGGCTCTGGACCCTGTTTCCGAGTTCGAAGTCAGAGAACCGTCTCTGAGCTAATATCTTCCTCTTGTGGACCTGACCAAATTCCTCCAAAGGCTTCAAAGTTTATATTATTCTCTATTCTATCTCACCTCACCATTCTTGTGAACTTATTATTTTTGAATGGACCTTTCCCTAGTGCCCTAAAATCTGCCATATTAGTTGTTCTCCATAAGGATGGCTCCAGCGATGATCCTTCTAATTATCGACCAATTTCTCTTTTATCAGCCTTTGGTAAATTTTTTGAAAAATTTATAAACTCTGAACTTCTGTCGTTTTTTTTTATAAAATTAACAAAAAAAAAAGTTTTTTTTAACTGAAAGTAAGTAGCGACATTATAACTTAAAACGAACAGAAATTATTCCGTATATGAAAGGGGCTGTCCCCTCCTCAACGCCTCGCTCTTTACGCTAACTGTCTTACAACTTTATTTTTTGAAACAATAAAAACTTGAGCGTAAAGAGCGAGGCGTTGAGGAGGGGACAACCCCTTTCATATACGGAATAATTTCTGTTCGTTTTAAGTTTTAATGTCGCTCCTTACTTTCGGTTAAAAAAAAACTTTTTTTTCTTATTTAATTTCTGAACGTTTTTGAATTAATGCAGCTTTGATTTTGGCTCACCGTACATCAATAATTAAAACGAAATTGGCATATTAATTTTCCTTCTTTTGGCTAATTGGCTTTCTCGAAATTTTGTTCTGACGTAACTTACGAATTTACTTACGTAACGAATTTCTATATTCGTATGTTTTTATTACGTATACTAGGGAGTTCGCTCCCTAGTCAATGCCTCGCTCTTTACACCAAAGTTCGAATTTTGGTCGAATCACAAACCCCTGAATCACAAAGGCCGAATAATTAAAATAGATAGCTCTTTTGAAAGTACTAAATAAACTTTAGCGTAAAGAGCGAGGTATTGACTAGGGGGCGAACCCTGTCATATACGTAATAATTTCTGTTTGTTTTAAGTTTTAATGTTGCTCCTTACTTCAAGTTGAAAAAACTTGTTTTTTTATTTAATTTCTGATCGTTCTTTAAATAATGCTGGGAAATCTGGCACCCCCTTCATGGAAATGTCCCTTCTCCCAATGAAATATCCTCCATGGAAAGATCCCCCCCGTAACCCCTTATCCGCCCCCGCCCCCCCCCCCCCTAGAAACATTCCTCCTGGAAACACCTGTATACTTCCCAATAACCAATACTATATATAAAAAACGGGAAAAGCTTATAGCTTGCAGCCCCTCCCCCGGGAACAGTTGGGGATTAAGTTAACCTGAAAGACATATTTATTAGATTTTCGACTATGTTGAAAAGAATGGCTATCTCAAAATTTTTATTGGGTGACTTCGGGAAAAAAATGAGCGTGGGGGGGGCCAAGTTGCCCTCACATTTTTGGTCCCTTAAAAAGGGCACTAGAACTTTTAATTTCCGTTCGAATGAGCACTCCCACGATATTCTAGGACTACTGGATCGATACGATCACCCCTAGGAAAAAAAAATAAATAAAAAAAATAAACAAACAAATAAACACTCATCCGTGATCTTTCTTCTGGCAAAAAATACAAAATTCCACATTATTGCAGATAGGAGCTTGAAACTTCTACAGTAGGGTTCTCTGATACGCTGAATCTGATGTTTGATTTTCATTAAAGTCCTATGACTTTCAGGGGATGTTTCCTCCTTTTTTCGAAAATAAGGCAAATTTCCTTAGGGACGTAACTTTTGATGAGTAAAACAAAACTTGATGAAGCTTATATATTTGAAATCAGCATAGAAATCTTATTCTTATGATGTATCTATTGGTATCAAAGTTTTGCGTTTTAGAGTTTCGGTTACTATTGAGCCGGGTCGCTCCTTACTTACAGTTTGTTACCACGAACTGTTTGAAAAAGTCCATTACAATCAGTTTGATTTTTGGCCTTAACGCTCAATAAAACATACTTGCATGGCCTTGCCCTAAATATAGCTAAATCTAGTCTACTTATTTTTTCCAGATCAGGCACTTCTTGTCCTTTGGTTCAAACTATTTCTACCACTTATGGTGATATAACTCGTCCCCCTGAAAGACATGCTCAATTCCTGGGTGTTTTATTGAAATCTTGTGAAATATGGGGATGAAGTTATATCTGCCCCCTAAGCAAGAACAGAAAATCCAAATATGCCTGCAGTTCGTGCCAAAAATGTATGTATGAAATATGCCAAGTTCCTCTGCCCTAAATGCGAATAGTGGAATGAAATTGTTTTTTAGTATTTCTAACTAACTAGGCTCTCCAGATACCTAGGACTTCTTTGGAAGCTTCGTCATTGTCTCCCCGGTTCAATATTAAAGCTCCTCTTTGACTCTCTCATTCAACCTTATATGTACTACTGTCCAACAGTATGGCTATCAACATTCTCTTCTTTTACCCTCCCTGTCATGGGCGCCCATATGGGGGGGCTCCCGCCCCCCCCCCCTGGTTGAATGATGCTGCCTTATTTTTATATTTTTGTTCTGAGATTTCTATTATATAGCATTAAAAGTGCCAATTAGATGAGGTTTGCCCCCCCTGGAATTCAGCTTATGGGCGCCCATGCTCCCTGTTTTCAAAATATATATTAGAACAATTAAATTAGTATTTGAGATGACAGGCTAGCTCAGCATGAATTTATTGGATTCCTCCCTAATTTCTTCAAACAATTATATCTTTTAAATTCTGAACTATAAAAGGAATCTTGTGTTTCTTTTTCTCTCAGATATGACATGGCTATTTCGGCAGACCCCACCTAGCAGTTTCTGTAACTGTTTTGCGGCTTAGCAGAGACATCAACTTTAGTTTTTACGAGCTTTTTAGAGAACAATTACTTTGATTTCAACTTATTTACATCCTACATTCGTCCTACAATCCCACACTTACATTCCTACTTATTTACGTCCTACAGCCTACATTTAAGTCCTACATTCGAGAGGAAAAGATTTTCGTTTTTACTAGACCCATTTTACTTTATTTATTTGGGTAATTTCAATTTTCTTTGGTTTTTAGAGCTAGAAAATATCATTTATAGCTAGAATATGGTCTTCTATAAAACAAATGACAATCTGGAGCAATGCTACGAACAAGCCAGATACTTCTTACAGACGAGACACTGGAGCCGGTAATCTTGTTTTCCACTTTTCAGGTCTCACAGAACACAAAGAGCTAAAATCCCCTGAAGATGCATGGGACCTTTTCATTACAGCCAAGATTCTTGAGAAGACCATCCTTCACACCAATGCCAAGACTGACAAGTACCAACTGTATTATAAATTTTGTATTGTAGATGAGCAAACGTACTTGAAACTTGTCAACGTCATAGAGATGCGAGCCTTTTTAGACCTTCTGTATCTCTCTAGAGTATTCAAGCCATGCAGTGAAGAATGCGAAGGTCTCTTTGCAGCTGATGAAACTGGGCCGGACATTTTCCACGCTACGACGAGCCTGAAGCGATTCTAGTATCTGGAAAACGGTCTTCAGTTCAGTGATAGGCACACAAGTCACGAAAGAGGCGGACCTCTAGCTCCCATCAAAGAATTTTTTGACCTCTTCATCGCAAACTGCAAAGCAAATTACTCATCAGGCGAGTACTCGCCGATTGATGAAATGCTAGTTGCATTTAGAGGACCGTGAAAATTCAAAAAGTAAATTTGTTCTAAACGAAACAAGCTTTGATTCAAGATTTAATGTCTAGAGGTCATTGAAGACATTTTATCTGTCTAATGTCTTTTTCTTCACTGGAAAGAAAACACCTATAGTTGACACCTACAGTGCTTCAGTTCCAACGTGAACATGACCCTTGTCGATCTCTTGAAGAGCTGGAACACCAACATCACAGCCGGTATCTGGTTCACGTCCATAGATCTCATTGAAATGATCAGACCCTTGAGAATGACATACGTAAACACGATGAAAAAGAACGAAAGAGAGATCCACCCTTTTTCCTTGATAGTCTTACAAGGGAATCCAACTCGTCCATCTTCGAATTTAGAGACCATCTGAACCTGGTGTCGTATTTTCCAAAGAAAAAGAACCAGATATTCTTGCTTCATCAATCCCCTTTTTTCAGCAGCAATTGAACATGAGATTTGTAAACCAGAGATTATCATGACGTATATCGAAACAAAAAATAGAGTGGACTCTCTAGACCAAAAGTGGTCAATCTACATGACTCGCCACCGCACGAGAAGATAGTCCAAGGAGGTGTGGCATTTGATCATGGACACAGGTGGAGTCAGTGCCAATGCCATTATGAGCTACTCAACACCCCAAGAAAAGACTTGACCTGAAGAAAATGCTGATAGAGCTAGGACGATCCCTCATCGACCCGTAACTTAGCAACAGAGCAACCCTCCAAAGGATCCCACGAGATCTGCGTAATTTGATCAAGAACCATACATGATTTTCAGCTGAGAATGTCCCCCATGTGTGTTCTTCAGGTTCCAATGACCAAAAAAGTCGTTGCATCATTTGCCCCCTCTGCAAGGACAGAAAATCCAAATATACATGCAGTTCGTGCCAAAAAATGTTTGTATGGAATATGCCAAGTTCTTCTGCCCCAAATACGAATAGTGGAATGATTTTTGGATTTTAGTATTTCTAACTGATATATCTTGATATTTTGTAAGCGAAATGTTGGATAAATTTGCAACAGTATTCTCTCGAATTTTAAAAACTGGGGTCCCGCAGACGCAAATTTGCAGTTAGTGTAAGTTTTTTTTTCTCCCAGCGAGTTAAGTGTTAAAGGTGGGCAATATTAAAAATCAAAATTGATATATTTATCTATCGGAGTAAAAATCAATATTGAATATCAAAACATAAATATCGATATCGGAAACAATATTTGGAAATTCGTTATGTCCAGCTTTTTCAACCATCTAGCAGTGAACATCCAACATACGAAAATTTCTCGTTAATATCTAGTGTAAATTTGAAGTCCAGGGAGGGGGGCCCCCCCTGACCCCTTCTCTACGCCCATATCGTAAGATCAGATTTTAATACAGTTTGTTGTTGTGCCTCCACATTGAATTCCCTACCTGTTAAAATTCGGCTATGTCATTCTTATGGACAATTTAAAAAAAAGCTAACCGACCACCTCTTATGCCTAGGGAGTTAGTTCTCTCCTCCCTTCTTTTTTTCCCCTCTATCTTTCCTTTCCAATTTCTTTAATTCGTTTATTTCGATTGGTATGGTAGTTTTTGTTGTTGTTGTTGTTAATTTTTTTTCTTTTTTTCTTCTTGTCCTTCTGTTTGATTTTAGTGCTATTATTTAATGTTATGTTTAGTCTCCCCCTCTCACAAGCCAAAGAGCCTTTGTGGGGGGGTCTAAAGTTCTGTAATTTTTTCTCTCTTTCCTTTAAAATAAACTGATTGACTCATTGATTGGTGAAATTTAAAGGTACCCAACAAAAGTTAGGAACCTAACAAAATTTGCCTTATTTTCGAAAAGGAGCAAAATCTCCCCAAAAGAGTGAGCAAGTGATTTTGATAAAAATTGCACCATCCAATTAAGCACAGCAGAGGTTCCTATGAGGTCCAAGCTCCTATCTATAAAAGTGCAAAATTCTGCATTTTTTTTCCCAAGAAGAATGAGCGATGAATTAACGAAACACTAATGACAGAGCCATGTTTACTAGTTTATCTTTTTTCCCTGGGGTGATCGTGTTGAAGCAATGGTCCTAAAAAATCAAGATAGGCTAAGGCTCAATCGAACGCAAATTAAAAGTTCTAGTGCCCTTTGGAAGTAGAAGAAAAGATTGCGCTACAGCATTTTGTGGTCCAAAACATCAATTTTGCCACAAAGATGGAGAAAAAGCTATCGATGGAAAGTTCTAAGATAGCAAGTAAATGTTAAATCATCAGAAAATTGCGTAATGAGCTTCTCAGTTTCAGAGGCAGTAATACTACGTGGTGGACCATTCGCTCCTGAAAATGCACGTAGTCCATACAAAATAAACGGATAAGATTGATATTTAGTTTAAAGCTTCATTTAACTAAGTTGATGCATTTGAAACTCAATAAAAACATGCACAGTGATGGTGATGCTTGATGTATGATGCATGTTGTGTAGGTGAGGCGGAGGAATTGTGCTTAAAACCTGAAAAAGTGCAATCTTATATCCAAGTTTCTAGCTTTTCGTGAGCCTTCAGATGAATATAGATGGAGTTTCCTTAGGGAGGGTGATAGGGTTGAAATTAACCTTTAATCTCCTTTCATATGTGGGAATATTGTGAAATCAAGTCTGTAATATACGTGTTGCAGGATCATAGCTCACTTATTATTGAAGAAAAAAATTCTGTGTATCAGAAGAGATTCGATTCTTATACTGAATGTCGCAAATAGAGGAGACACGGGGTAGGGCATCAGAGCACCACAAAGAAATTTCCCAGAAGACAAAGGGCATGCACTATCATGAGGTTTGTATTTATCAGAATTCAAATTGGAATATTTTTCGTTTTATTAATTATATACATATTTCAATTTCTACTTGTTGGCCAGGGGCACTGACCTTCTTGCACCCCTACCGGGTTCCACAGGAGACATCCAAATGAAAAGGTTTGCTAGAAGAATTTACCTTGAAAACCATGGAAATGGTTACTCTATATGCATTGTCGATATTTAAACCCTCCCCTTGCCAATAGAAGTTTTGAAGGGTGCACTTTTTCAAGGATGATTATCATCATTCTTGAAATACTTTTATACGAATATTAAGCTTGATTGTAAGAAACGAGGATTGAAAGAGGAAATAAAAGCCTCTTTCAAACAGTTCGTGGTAACGAACTGCAAGTAAGGAGCGACCCGGCTCAATGGTAACTGAAACTCTAGAAAACGGGTTTTTGATACCAATAGATACATCAAAAGAATCAGATTTCAATGCTGATTTCAAATATGTAACTTTCATCAAGTTTAGTGCTACCCATCAAAAGTTACGTGCCTGAAAAAATTTGGCTGATTTTCGAAAAAAGGGGGAAAGACCCCCTAAAAGCTATAGAACCTTAATGGAAATCACACCATCATATTCAGCGTATCAGAGAACCCTACTGTAGAGGTTTCAAGCTCCTATCTACAAAAATGTGGAATTTTGCATTTTTTGCCAGAAGAAAGATCACGGATGCGTGTTAATTTGTTTTTTTTTGTTTTTTTTTTTTTTCCAGGGGTGGTCGTATCGACCAAGTGGTCCTAGAAAATCGTGGGAGGTCTCATTGGAAAGGAGATTAAAAGTTCTATTTCCCTTTTTAAGTGACCAAAAAAATGGAGGGCAACTAGGCTCCTTCCCACGCTCATTCTTTCCACAAAGTCACCCGATCAAAATTTTGATATAGCCATTTTGTTCAGCATTGTCGAAAATATGATAAATATGTCTTTTAGGATGACTTAATCCCCCGAAGTCCCCAGGGGAGGGCTAAAAGTTATGAACTTTACCCAATGTTAACATATAGTATTGGTTATTGGGAAGTATACAGAAGATTTCAGGAGGGTTTTTTGCTGGTAGGGGGTGGGTCAGGGGTTTTGTTGGTGGACCTGTCCATCAAGGAAGTTTTCTTTGGGGCAGGGGAATTGCCATGAAGGTGGTGCCAGACTTGCCAGCATTATTTATTGGTCATTGGGACGTATACAGACATTTTCAGGAAGGATTTTTTTCTGGAGGGGCGGGGGCTAGAGGAGGGGTTTACTCTGGAGAATCTTTCGTGGAGGATATTTTTTTGGGATAAGGGACATTTCTATGAAGCGGGCGCCGGAATTCAAAGCATTATTTAAAAAAAGATCAGAAGTTGAATAAAAAAAAAACAAGTTTTATCAACTGAAAGCAAGACGGAACATTAGAACTTAAATCGAATAGGAATTATAACGTATATGAGGGGGTTCTCACCTAAGACTATGCCTCGCTCTTTGCGCAAAAGTTTTTTTTAGTGATTTCAAAAGAGCTATCTATTCTAATTAAACGGCCTTTGTGATTCAGGGGTTTGTGAATCAAATTTTTTTTTTAACTTTTAACGTAAAGAGCATGGTATTGACTAAGGGGAGAACCCTCTCATATACGTAATAACATATACGTAACAAAAAAAAAGCAATAAAAAAAACAAGCGATACGGCTCAATAGTAATCGAAACTTTTAAAAACGGAACTTTGATGTAAATAAATGTATCAAAAGAATGTGTTTATATTGCTGACTCTAAATATATAAATTTTATTAAGTTTAGTATTACTCATCAAAGGCTACGAGCCTGAGAAAATTTACCCGATTTTTTAAAGAGCGGGGAAACATCCCCTACAAGTGAAAGAATTTTAATGAAAATCACACCGTCAGATTCAGCGTATCAGAAAACCCTATTAGATAGGTTTCAAGCTCATATCTGCAAAAATCTGAAATTTTGTATTTTTTGCCAGAAGAAAAATATACGAATATAGAAGTTAGTTACGTAAGTTAATTTGTAAATTACGTCATAACCAAATTTAGAGACAGCCATTTAGCAAAAGAAAAGTAAAATTCTTATGCAAATTTTGTTTACTTATTCAATCACGGTGAGCCAAAATAAAAGCTGAATTAACTAAAAAACGATCAGAAATTAAATAAAAAAAACATGTTTTTTAAACTGAAAGTAAGGAGCGATATTAAAACTTAAAACTAACAGAAATTATTCTGTATATGAAAGGGGCTGTCCCCTCCTCAACGCCTCGCTCTTTACGCTAAAGTTTGACTCTGTCTCACAACTTTATTTTTAAAAACCTTAGCGTAAAGAGCGAGGCGTCGAGGAGGGGACAGCCCCTTTCATATACAGAATAATTTCTGTTCGTTTTAAGTTTTAATGTCGCTCCTTACTTTCAGTTTAAAAAACTTATTTTTTTTTATTTAATCATAATTAAGAAAGGTTTGGGTCAAACAGTTTGTAGTAGCAAACTGTAAGTGAGAAATGCTCCTTTTCAATAAATCAAATAAATAAAAAAAAAAGTTTGTTCAACTGATATTAAGGAACAACATTAAAAGTTGGAGCGAGTAAAAATTATTCCGTACATGAGGGGTCACCCCCTCCACAATCACTCGCTCATTTTACTAAAGTTTTTAATAAAAAAAAAAAAACTTCTTACTCCAACTGAATGGCCCTTGAGTTTCAGCAGTCGCTCTTAAAGAATAGGGACGAAAATCAAACTATGTCATAAAGAGTGAGGATTGAAAAGGGAGCGGCTCTCCTTATATTCGGAACGATTTCTGCTAGTTTTAAGCTTTAATTTTGCTTCTTATTTTCAGTTGAAAAAACTTGTTTTTTTTCCTTCAATTTCTGATCGTTTTTCAAATCTTGCCCAGGCCTAACCAAGATATGATCTCGGCCATCGGCCCCATAAATCCTAGTTTTTCTGCTGTTATATTGTACATACTAATCATTGTAAACTCCTGCTTTTTCTTTTTTTTTATTATTAAGAATTCAAATATTGGACTGTAATTACAGCTTTGGACAAAACTCGAATATTTAGTCAGAATTTCCGATGAACAGTAGTTTCGTTGAATAAATCCTTAATAGTATTTTTATTGCAGAATTTCGGGGGGACAGAAAGGGCTATTGTTGTTCTTATAGACGGAAATTTTTCGTCGTTTTGATTTTCTAAGCGGCTGAAGCCATCGCGACCTCTACAAAAGGGTTGTCTGATGTTTAATTACATTGTATACATATGCTTAAACACTTTGAAGCTCAATATATAATTTTTTGGTACTTCTAAATCCATTGGCTATCTCAGAATTCTTTATCGACAACAACTTAGTCCTCTTTCGGGCAAAATCGTAGTTTGATTCCACAAAATGGCAGAAAACGCCATTTCCCAGCAACACAATCTTTTTGGTCACTTCAAAGTGCACTAGAACTTTAATTTTCGCTCAAAAGAGCCCTTTCCCAATCTTTTAGGGCATTGGTTTGATACGATCACTCTTGGAAAAAAAATACATAAACAAAAAGCAAATAAAGAAGCATCTGTAATAAATGTGATGCAATGTCTACATTACGTTTCTCTGACATGCTGAATCTAGTGGTGTGTGTTTGCTTAATATCGTTTGACTTTTTTGGGGGGGGGGGTTCTTCTTAACTCCCAGCACTTAACACTGAAGTTTGAATTTTTTTTTCCTCAATATCTTAAGAATGACTGCTCAAATACAAGGGTAACTGAAATGAAACAAAAGGCATTTTTCACAGTGCCTCAAGAACGGAAAAGCTTATGAATGCGCATTTATTTTAAACAATCGAATTTTCAGCTGAAATGCTTTAAATCGCAATCGGTAAGAGAAACAATTGAAATTACCCATTAATTACATTCGTTGCACTCAAAAATGCTTTCAGTCAATCGCTATAAAACTTTAGCGTAAAGAGCTCTTATAGCCACAACACTCAAGAAGTGAAGTTAGGTTAATCCTAATGAAATATACCTAAATATGATGAAAATATAATACTTTAGTGACAAAATTATGGAAACTACATCAGAAAATTATGGAAATCAGGCCGTCCAGAACGCATTATATTAGATGGTTTCAAACCTAACCTAACCAAAATACCAAGTAAAATATTTAATTAAAATATCCCTACACTGTAGTTTATCTCTTTCACACTAAACTGATTTTCCCGGGTATCTACTGAAATAAAGAAAGAAACCGGTTCTACTCAGACCAAGAACTTGAGTGTAGTGGCTATAAGACATTAGTGCCGAGCGGGAAATTAAGGAGGAGCAGTCTCTATCATAAGAGCATAAAATTCCTCCAGAGTTATCAACGGGTCTATTAGCTGGGTATTTTTACACACATACAGATGGCAGACATGTCGCCTAAGATTATGACAGTAGAATCGAACCCCGGGCCCTGTGTTGCCAGTCGCTCTTTAATTTCGTTTAAAAAACGGTACTTTTGTATTAGCCAGAAAAAAACGCGAGACGTGAAGACTGGTTAATGGCAATGAAATAAAACAAAATATGATGAAAATATAATAGTTTAGAAACAAATCTGGACTATATATTTGCATATTAGGGGTGGGGTGGGGGTAAAACATTGCATATATAAAATACATAACCTAACCTAGGTACCTTTTTTTGCCCCACAACCCCAAAAAACTAAAGTTTAAATATTGTTCACGGAGTGAGAAACCCCTGTTTGCCTAGCGAACCAAAGGAATTCTCTAAGCTGCTTGGCTAGTTTCTTGTATCATGTTCGCTATACAATTCCTCGCGTGTTTTCTGGCTAATACATATGTACCAAAAAAACTTCACTTATTTTATTCAATCAACAGCTAAGTCGAATAGGGAACATTTTCTTTGAAACAAATTTTGAGTTAGTGACAACATTCTGTACACACGCAAGTGCGATATATTTCGTGTTTGCATCTGCGTTAGTGCCTAATATTGCAAAAATTATACACGATGTGTAAAAGGTATTATATCTTCTTTTCAACTTAGCGATAAATATCATGTGTGATTTCAGTGTTATTATTTATCATGTAACTTACGATCGGCACTCCGAGACCGCAGTCCACCATCATGTTGAGACTCTAATATACGGCTCCTAATAAGCTCCATGTGAGCCTTAGTTGCGGGGTCACGGATATCCATTTTCAGCATTTTTCTTAAAATTAGTTCAGAATCTTCTTGCTCTTCGAATCTAAATGGCATATTAAGTTCTGACGTGATGTTCTGCAGCATTCTTTCTCGTATTCTGTTAAAGAAAGAAAGAAGAAAGTTAGACAAAAACTAGAGCATAATCGTAGGAATGTTATGACATAATCAGTGTTATGACATAATCTATAGCGTTGCCTATAGTAAAGAGCCATGAGGCTTCAATGTTTATTATTATTTTTTCCCCAAAGGCACTTAATATGGAAAGGTACTCGTATAAACTTCGAATGGGGCTCATTCAATTGGAAATCGGAAGTTCTAGTGCCCCTTTTTGACTCAAAAGTAATCGGAGGGCAGCTATCCGCCCCACGATCTCTTTTCCCCAAATACATCCGATCAAAGTTTTGACACAGCCATTTTGTTCAAAATAGTCCGAAGGACAAATAAATGGTTCCAGATTTGACATCCCCCCAAGCCCCAAGACAAGGGCTGCAAGTTATGGGAGTAGCTTATTGTTAACATATCAGGTTTTTATGAAAGGGATGGTGGTATAAACTTCAGAGGAGGCTCATTCTACTGAAAATCACAGAAGTTCTAATGCCCTAAATAAGAGTCAAAAATGATTAGCGGGAAACCAGCTCCCCCTCACGCCCTTTTTTCCTCAAAAGAATACGAACAAAATTTTGTGATAGCCATTTTGTTCAAAATAGTGCAAAGGGAAAATAACTATGCCTCCGGGTTTTACAAAACTCCTCACAGCCCCCAGGGCAAGGGCTGTATGCAAATTGTCCATTGTTAACCTATAATTTTTTTTTTCTGAAGGGGTGGTCGTAATAAATTTGAAGGGAGTTCATTCGATTACAAATCGAAAGTTCTAGTTATTTTTAAGGGCCCACTTTCATCCCCCCCCCGTGTGACAACCAGCCCCCCTCCCGTGCCATTTTCCTCTAAATACATTTAATCAAAATTTTTCGATAGCCATTTTGTTCAAAATAGTTCAAAATTCGAATAATTGTACTTTCGGGTTTGACAATCCCCCCCCCATGCCCACGGGGCAAGGACTGTAAGTTATGAATGCTGTCCATTGTTAACATATAAGGATTTAATGGAAGGGGTGGTTGTACGAGCTTCAGAGGAGACTCATTCGATCGGAAATCGAAAGCCCTAGTTCCCTTTTTAAGAGTCAAAAGTGATCGGAGGGTAACCAACCCTCCCCTCCTGCGTCCTTTTTTCCTCAAATACATACGATCGAAACTAGGAGAAAACCATTTTGTTCAAAATAGTCAGATGGTAAAATACCTATGCTTCCAGGGTTGCACCACCTGGTGCAACCCTGTTAAGAGTTAAAAGTGATCGAAGGGCAACCAGCCCCCCTTTCCCTTTTCCCCCAAATGATCAGATCAAAATCAGAGATAGCTATTTTGTTCAAAATAGTTCAAAGGTCAAATAGCTGTGCCTCCGGGGTTGACACACCTCCCCCAGCCTCTGGGGCAATGGCTGTAAGTTACGAATTTTGACCATTGTTGACATATAAGGATTTTCATTGGAAAAGACGCTTGCTTAATCCTGGGTCTCCTAAAAGTCTTATGGTATTAAGATGAAAATTTAAGGAAATGTTGAGAGGGGTGCCAAGCACAATCAAAAGACACTATGTGCTTGCTGGTTGTGAAAAGGGAATATCCGCAATATCAAAACAACGACACAGGATATTAAGTTGAAAATTTCAAGGCATGTTGAGGAGATGTTGAAGAGAGGTTTGAGGGCAACCAGCCCCCGGCCCCCTGCTTGCTCTTTTTAGTAGCCCCTTCTGGACAACACTGACCAAAACTTAGGAATTTTTATTTTCTTCAATCTAGACAAAAGGTCTAATAGCTATACTTCCAGAGATACCATGCCCTCATAGCCCTGAGGCAAAGAATGAAAATTATGCAATTTACCCATTGTTTACATGCAAGATTTATCATTAGGAAAAGGGGAAACACTGATTATGAGTGTATACGAAAAAGCTAAGGGCATTAAGATGATGCATTGGAGAATGTTTAGGGGCATATTATACTAAATCAAAAGGCACTATGTGCGTCCAGTTTATCAAAGTTTGAAATTTGAAAAGTTTGAAAGTTAAAGTTTGATCTAAAAGCCTAGATCTAAAAGCATCTATTCAAAAGAGATACAACATCCTTACATACGGTTTTAGACCACATATGATTTTTTAATAGACAGTGAGTACTGTTGCAGTTTTTACTCATCTAGTTGTTATTCAACCCAATAATGAGCTATTATGTATTACCTTGCAGGACTACTGGTTGTGTAGTAGCTATCACTTACACTATATGTGTTATTAAATTTACTTGCTCGAAAATTTTACAGAGTTTGCCAAATCACATTTCGAAAAACGTTTGAGCTTCTTGCTCATAAGGGGCCCTACAGGGGGGGCTTCCTTTTTTCATATAGGGATCCTTACAAGTAATTATCTTTCCAAGCTCTTTATAAAACCTTTGATTGCATACAAGAACTATAGCTGGTAGTTATGACACTCAATAAACAACTTTCCGATGTGCAAATGGACAAAATACTATAGAAGATTACAAGCTAAAAAAAAAAAAAAAAAAAAAAAAAAAAAAAAAAAAAAATCCTATGCCTTCTCAAGGCCAGAACAAAATTTGCCCTTTACTGAAAAAAATATAAATGTTATTATTTAGATTATTACTTTAATAAGTCAAACAATAATAACATTTTGACTACTAAATATCAGTATATGTATATTAAACTGACAATGCACATTCATTTGTATTTTTTCAGTAAAGTGCAAATTTTGTTCAGGCCTTGGGAAGGCATCGGGGTTTTGCACCCAACTTATGTTAATTTCTACTCGTTTTGAGTTTGACTCGGTTATTTATTGCAATTTCTGTTCGTTTCGGGTTTCATTTATTTATCGATGTTGATTTGTCGTATTTTAACGCTTGGTTGATTATTCAATTCTAATTTTGCTCATGTTTGTTTTAGTGAAGTTCTTTACTTTTCTTTGAAAAACTTATTTTGCGGAAAAAGTTTTTTTTTAATTAATTTCTGTTCGTTTTATATTGACATAGTCTTTTCAGGGAAAAAGAAAATAATACTTTAAATCTTTTAGTTTTTTAAGACTTTATAGTTTGGTCTGCTATTTGTATGCTGGAGAAAAATTTTCAGCAATTTTTAATAATATACACCCTTTTAAAAATCTGGACAAAAATAGTACTGTTTAATTTAGTTTCATACCTCCTCTAGTTGACCTGAAATGGAAAACTTGAAACCATTCACAAAAAAATCTGTTTACTTTCTTTGATAGTTTGGATACACTTGCGCTATTTGATTTGGTTAATTTTTTTTTAAGAGCAGAAGTAGCCCCGAAATTTTGAACATAATACCTCAGTCGTTCTTGGGATACTGCTGAGATGCCTTTGGGAATTAACTTTATCACAGTGCCTTTTGATTTAATCTTAAGGCAACATTTAGTTGTTAAACATAATGGGCAATTGTTTGGTTGGGGGTGGGGGGGGGGGAGTGGAAGGGGGATTAGTTGCCCTCCAATCTCTTTCGACTATTAAAAAGGGCATCAGCCATTTCTATTTTCAATCGAATGAGCCCTTTTCGAAGTTCCCACGACAACTCCTTCGATACGAAGTGCCCTGGTCTAAACAACAACAACAACAAAAAATATCAATAATCACTTTCGTCCATTAAAAAGGGTACTAGCCCTTTGGATTTCAAATCAAATGAGCCTTTTTTCAAGTTTCTACGACAAAGATTTCAATAAAAACTTTATATGCCCCCAGGGCATAACTTATAACCCTTGCCCTGAAGACTCTGATTGGAGTGTCCTGCTCAAAGGTATAATTTCCTGAACTTTGCACTGCATGGAACAAAATGGCTATCTTATTGGATGTAACATAAAATCTTTATTGGATGTGTTTGGGAAAATGGTGGGCGTGAGAGGGGCGTTAGTCGCTCTCCAATCACTTTTAACTATTAAAAAGGGCACGAGCCCTTTCAATTTCAATTGAATGAGCCCTTTTGAAGTTTCTACGCTTTCAATAAAAATCTTATATGCCCCCTGAACATCGTTAACAGTCATTTCCCTGAGGGATGTGGGGGTTGTCATCCTCGAAGACCAAATTTTCCGAGCTTAAAACTACGTTAAATGAACTGGATGTCTCAAAGTTTTGATTCGATGTTTTCGGGTAAAAGATGGGCGCGAGAGGCTGGATGGGTGTCCTTAAATCACTTTCGACTATTAAAAAGGGCACTAGCCCTTTGAATTTCCAATCTAATGAGCCTTTTTTGAAGTTTCTACGACAACGCCTTCTATACAAAACCTTATATGCCCCAGGGCATAACTTACAACCCTTGTCGTAAGAGCTGTGGGGGACTATCCACAAGAACATAATTTCTATCTGGAAATCAACTACGCTGAACAAAATGGCTATCTCAAAATTTTGATTGGTTGTATTTCGGGAAATGGTGGGCGTGGAAGGGATGTCAGTCGCCTTCCAATCACTTTCGACTATTAAAAAGGGCACAAGCCATTCCAATTCCAAATTGAATGAGTGCTTTTCGAAGTTTCTAAAACAACTTCTTCTATACGAAGTGCCCTGCTCTAAAGGAAAAAATTAATAAATAATACTTTCCGCCAACATCGTTCCTATAAACCCTTGAGATCGAACTTAAAACCCTTGCCCAGAGGGTTATGGGGAAGTGTCCTCCTCTTTTCTTAGTCCTCGTTTCTTTTCTCGTTCTTGGTTGTCCCCGTTCTTTACTTATGCAGCGTAATCGCGCTGCCTATGATTTTTGCAACAACTTTCTATATTAACTTTATATGCCCCTAAGGCATAAATTAAAACCCTTGCACTGAGGGCTCTGAGGGGGTTATCATCTTAAAAGACCTAATCTCCAGAACTTTCAACTACGTTGAACAAAATGGATATCTCAAAATTTTGATTGGAGGTGTTTTGGAAAATGGTGGGAGTGAGAGGAGCGTTAGTCGCTATCCAATCACTTTCAACTATTAAAAAAGGCAATAGTCCTTTCAATTTCCAATTGAATGAGCCCTTTTGGCTCATTGGAAGTTTTTACAACACCGCTTTCAATAAAAACTTTATATGCCCCAGGGCACAACTCACAAACCTTGCATTGATGACTCTGAGGGGGTTATAATCATAAAAGACAAAATTTCCAAAATTTTCAACAGCTCTGAACAAAATGGATACTTCAAAATTTAATTCGATGTGTTTGGGAAAATGGTGGGCATGAGAGGGGCGTTGGTCGCTATCCAATCACTTTCAACTATTCAAAAAGGCATTAGCCTTTTCAATTTCTAATTGAATGAGCGCTTTTGAAGTTTCTACGACAACGCTTTCAATAAAAACTTTATATGCCCCCAAGGCATAACTTACAACCCTTGCCCTGGGGAGGGGTTGTCATCCTTAAAGACCTAATTTCCAAAACTTTCAACTACGTTGAATAACCTGGCTATCTATAAATTTTAATTGGATGTGTTTGGGGGAATGAGGGGCGTGGGGGAGGGGGGCTAGTTACCATCCAATCACTTTTGACTATTTAAAAGGGCACTAGCCCTTTGAATTTCCAATCAAAAGAGCCCCTTTTGAAGTTTCTACGACAACGCCTTCTATAAAAAACCTTATATGCCCCCAGGGCATAACTTAAAACCCTTGCCCTGAGGGTTGTGGGGGAGTGTCCTCCTCAAAAATATATCTTGGAGTGGGCACTAGCCACTCCAATTTCCAATCGAATGAGCCCTTTTCGAAGTTTCTACAACAACTCCTTCAATACAAAATGCCCTGGTATGGAGAAAAAAAAACATATTTTGCCCACATCTTTCTTTACCTAGGCAGCGCTAGCACGCTGCCTATGATTTTCTGATTGAATCAAATATTCCATGAAAAATTCTGATTGACTTAAATTACCAATAGTTGAATCTTGATATTAGTGAAATCTCATCGTGAATGCGGAATACACCAATCGTTTTATTTCCAATCAGTTAATTGTTATAAGTAACAACAACTATTAAAAAGGGCACTAGCCCTTTGAATATTCAATCGAATGAGCCTGTTTTGAAGTTTCTACGACAGCGTCTTCTATAAAAACCTTACATGCCCCCAGGGCATAACTTAAAACCCTTGCCCTGAGGGTTGGGGGGAGTGTCCTCCTCAATAATATATTTTTTATGTGGAAATCAACTGCGCTGAACAAAATGGCTATCTCAAAATTTTGATTGGTTGTGTTTGGGGGAATGATGGGTTGGGGGGGGGGCTAGTGGCCCTCCAATCAACTTCGCCTATTAAAAACGGCACTAGAACTCTCAATTTCCAACGGAATGAGCCCCTTTCGAAGTTTCTACGACGACCCCTTCCATTTGAAGTGCCCAGCTCTAAAGGAAGAAAAAATAAAAAATAGTACATTGTCCCAACATTGTTCTTATATACCCTCAGGGCATAACTTAAAACCCTTGCCCCGGGGGTTGTGGGGGAGTGTCCTCCTCAAAAACATTTTCTATCAGGAAATCAACTACGCTGAATAAAATGGCTATCTCAAAATTTTGATTGGATGTGTTTGGGGACATGATAGGCGTGGGGGGGGGGGGGGGGCTAGTTGCCCTCCAATCACTTTCGACTATTAAAAAAGGCACTAGCCCTTTGAATTTCCAATTGAATGAGCCCCTTTTGAAGTTTATACGACAACGCCTTCTATAAAAACCCTATATGCCCCCAGGGCAATACTTAAAACCCTTGCCCTGAGGGTTTTGGGTGAGTGGCCTCCTCAAAAACATATTTTCTATCAGAAAATCAACTACGCTGAACAAAATCGTTATCTCAAAATTTTGAGTGGATGTGTTTGGGGGAATGATGGCCATGGAGGGGGGGCTAGTTGCCCTCCAATCTCTTTCGACTATTCAAAAGGGTACTAGCACTTCAAATTTTCAATCGAATGAGCCTGTTTTTAAGTTTCTACGAACACGCCTTTTATAAAAACCTTATATGCCCCTTAGGTCTGATATAAAACCCGGGGCCCGAAAGCTGTGGGGTAGTGTTTTCCATCAGAACACACTTACTATCTGTTTTTTAACTATTATAACCGAATACGCTACCTCGAAATTCTGAGTTCGGGTATTTGGGGGAATAATGTGTATGGGGGGGGGGGTATTAAAAAGTGCTCTAGAACTCTCAATTTCCTATCGAATGAGCCCCTTTTGAAGTTTCTATGACGAACCCTTCCATATGAACTGCCCTGTTCTAAAGGAAAAAAATAATAAATAGTACATTGTGCCAACATCGTTCTTATATGCCCTCAGGGCATATCTTAAAACCCTTACCCCGAGCGTTGGGGGGGAGTTTCCTCCTTAAAAACATATTTTCTATGTGGAAATCAACTACGCTGAACAAAATGGCTATCTCAAAATTTTGATTGGATGTGTTTGGGGAAATGATGGGCGTGAGGGGGGGCTAGTTGCCCTCCAGTCACTTTCGACTATTAAAAAGGGCACTAGCCACTCCAATTTCCAATCGAAAGAGACTTTTTCGATGTTTCTACGACAACTCCTTTGATACGAAGTGCCCTGCTGAAGAATAAAAAAAGCACACAATGCATCCACATCGTTCTTTACTTAGGCGGCGCTAGCGCGCTGCCAATGATGGACGTCCTGCGCCTTGATATGATCAGAGTCGTGGAAAAACTTTAATTTGCATGATTGAAAAACAAAAAGAGGGGTGCTTAGGTCCAAGCTCCTTCCAACTTTCCACCGCTTCCAACTTGACAACAAAGGTGTGAAATATCTATATATTTCTATAATTAAATATCTATAATATTGAATATAAATATTGAAATATCTATATATCTATATATATATATATATATATATATATATATATATATATATATATATATATATATATATATATATATAGCGCCATCTGTATTATTTCCAGAGTGTATGTGTATGTGCCTGAGTTTGCTTGTTTGCTGTTAATGGGATAAAGTTATAGCACTACTTTGAGGTTGTTTTCATATTGATTTGTACCCTTTAATAGACAATTTTACAGTTAAGTTAAATTGAGTGATTCTCCAATCCCTAGAATAGGTCTTTCTTTTCGAACATCTTCACCAGCGCCATCTTTTTTCTTAAGTTGATTGGGGCGCCATCTATAAAGACAATTTCTCCCATATCATTAAGGTGCTGATTTCTACTGGGAGCAAGCAGAAGAGGGGAAGGAACCCCCCGCAAGCGCCGTACTGTACCCGCTGGTATTCAGTTACCCGAAAATTGCGGGGAAAAGGTGAGGGGGTACTTACGCTTCCCTTGTTCCTGGGTGATTTCAGTAGGCGATCATTCAGCGCTCGACGCGTGAAGGTGTATTGTGTGCGAAAGAAAATAAAACGTTCAAGATTCTGGACTACTTTCAGCTCTCGAGCAGTGAAGTTCGTTGGTATGACACAAGAGACTATTTACGAATATATATACGCGCCTGTCCTGAATTTCGCTCAGACAAGTTTGCGATATGCCGATATTTCCCGTGATGCGGTGGTTGCTACGGGAAGTAAATTTTACGGAAAAGACATTCTGTACGCTGCGCATTGCAAACTGAACGATATTTTGCGGCAACTTGGAGATGAATATGTAATGAAGGACCGCCGAGCTGGTTTGCAGAGTGATGTTTTCATGGGTGATTTATACGATGCTATCAAGAATGCAGAAAACTCAGCCAATTTCACCTATAGATTTACTATCTGGAAAATTGGCGAAGTGCCTAGAATACCGCAAGATGTGCTGACTTCTCTTTCAATTAGAGTTAACGAGTGCACAGAGAAAATAGAGGGACTAATCGATCAGTGTAAGTTCTACCTTCCGTCAGGCCCTACTGTCTGGCCCCTGCTACCGAAACCAGAAAGACTTGAGAATCCTGTAGTGATAGCGAATGTGCCGGCGGAAAGCCTTGAATCATGTGCCAAACAGAAGGAGTTTATCGAAAAGAACGGTGGAAAAGGACATATTCGCCAGATCACTCAACGAAAAGGTGGGTTAGTTGCCTTTCTCGATACGGCGGATTCAGCTCAAATCCTCGCAGACATGTTGAAAGAAAATGTCCGTGATGTCAAGGTTTCTTACCGGAAACCAAAGTTTTTAGCGGTGGCAAGATTCGTTCCTCCGGCAACCACAGAGGAAGAAATTATTGCTGCGAACTCCGAAGTTACGGAAGTCCACCGGTTCGGCACCTCTGGCACAGTGAAACTTGTATTTAAAGACTCGTTCGCGCGAGATCAGACAATTAAACGCGGAATATTTGTAGACTACACTCACTTCCGGGTTGAGGCCTATAAAGAGCTCCCCAAGAGATGTTTTAACTGTCAATCTTTCGAGCACCTCTCTAGTGCCTGCAGCAACGCTCCGAAGTGCTCTAAGTGCGCCGGTGCCCACGTCGCATCACGGACGTCCCCATGCACGTCCACCACAGTTAAATGTGCTCTATGCCCAGAAGGCCACAACACCCACCCCTCATACAGCATGAGATGCCCACTAGTTAGAAATGCTATGAAAAAGCCCACTACAACGAAATGACTTCTCTCTCCATCATCTGCCGAAATATCTATGGGCACAATTCAGTCAAACTAGACTACGTTAAAGAACTATGCCGTCAATTTAATGTTGTGTGCTTACAAGAACATTTACTCACCTCCGAAAATTTTGGTCTTTTCGAACAGTTGAATCAAAAATCTGTGTTCATGCATGAAGCAAAAAGGTCCTCAGTCCGTGGTCGACCTAGTGGGGGCACTGCTATCATAACGGACAGTTCGCTTGAATGTCAAAAGCTGGAATCGTGTGAGTTCTTCCTCGCTGTAGATTTTCCTGGCCCCGGGGGTTTTGTTTTGATCACGGTTTATCTACCAACAAACCTAAACACCCTCTCTTCCGAAAAACGGTTCTCGGAAGCTTGTGGCCGCCTCTCGCGCTTACTTATTAGGCTGGGCAATCAAAGAGTGCTAGTCTGCGGTGACTTTCAGTGCGACTTAACGAACCCATCAAATAAGCTCTCCGAAATCTTCTTCTCAGTAATCCCAGCTGGGTATGATCTCTGTGAAAAGACTGACACATATACGTACATCCATAATTCCGGGTCAACGACAAACATTGACCATGTGCTATGTAACTTCTCTCTAGGTGCTCCAGTCACCGTGGACTCTGAGCACACAGTAAGTGATCACCTTGGCTTGTGCTTTAAGGCTAACTTCTTCCCGTGTAGGCCGAATAAGCCCCAAATTTTTGCTACCAAGACTGAGTGGAATAAAATAAACGCCGACCAGTATAAACAGACATGTGATGAGATTCTCGGAAAGATAAAAGTTCCCTTTCAGCTCTTGATGCATGGCTCGAGTGATTTGGTAGCACTAGACATTTATTGTACTGAGATTATACATGCAATGAAAACGGCTGAGCAGGCTTCTGTACCCACTCGCCGTTTTAAACCTGGAATCAGCAAGCCTGGCTGGAGTCGCTCTCCAAAAGTAAGGCAAGCCAAAGCTCGTGCTAAGTTTTGGCTGAGATTATGGCGCGATTGCGAGAGGCCGAGGTCAGGTGTAGTGTTTGAGCAGTTCCGCAACACGAAAAAAACTTATAATAAGTCTGTAAGTGATCTTAAAGCTGCCGAAGCCGAACTTGCTTCCCAAGAAGCAGCAAATAATCCTGTATCTATGTGGAAGTCTTTTAGACAGTCTAAACCAGTGACAAACCCTGCTAGTAACATACCTGAGGAGCAGTGGGTAAAACATTATAGTGAAGTTTTTGGGATTAAACATGCCCAACTAACAACCGAAAGTGATAGTGAGCTCTCACGAGCTTTTGCGTCCCTCTTGAGCCAACGGAACTATTTTACCGTCTCAATAGGCGAAGTGCTCCAGGTTATTAAGCAGCTGAGAAAGGGCAAGGCTCCCGGGCACGACGGAATTGTGACTGAACACCTCCGCTGTGGCTCACCTCTGCTCATTGAGCACTTGACGCTGCTATATCAAATGTGCCTTGATTCTGGTGCAGTCCCTAGGTCGTTTGCCCTAGGTATTGTGTCTAACGTCTTGTAGAAGGGAAAAAATCGTAACCTCTGCTCTAGCTATAGGCCTATAACAGTTTCTAGTACATTAAGCAAAGTGTTAGAGAGACTTCTGTTACCTGAGCTGTTACGAAAGTGTAAAATTGATAATCGACAATTCGGGTTCCGTCGCCACCTCGGTTGTGCATTTGCACATCGCCTTCTTACGCGTATAGTATCGAAAGCTCAGAATCAATCACGGACTCTTTTAATTTGTGCAGTAGATGTGTCCGCGGCGTTCGATTCGGTAATTCATTCAAAGTTAATTTTGAACCTGCTGCACCAAGGTGTGAACCCACATGTAGCGGCCGTCCTATGGCACTGGTATTCGAGTAGCCTTATCCGTGTTAAGTTGAGTAGTGAACTCCTGTCGAAACCGATTAAGCTTCACCGGGGACTGCGTCAAGGGTCGGTTTTAAGCCCTGTACTCTTCAATTCACTAACCTCGTCGGTAACAAAAAAGATTAACGGTGGTTTTAACACTGAATGTATGGATGTGAGCCTACTGTGCTACGCAGACGACATATTACTGGTGAGCACATCGCTTTGTAACCTTCAAGCTAATATCGATCTCCTAAGTCGAGGTTATACTAATATTGGTCTGGTTATTAACCCTGCTAAAACAGAATTTCTTGTATTTGAACCCCCGCGTGCGCCGTCTGAAGTTGCCCGTCGCGAGGCTACCCGTGTTACCGTTGCAGGGCAAGTAGTACTTCCAAGCCGCAAGTTGAAGTACCTAGGTATCACATATGGAAGCGACCTCAGACGCTCGCGTGCTCTTTTTGTTGACCAGGTTCTGTCGGGTTTTCGGTCTGGGTATGCTAAACTTGCAGCCCTGAAGTTTAAATTTAATAAGCATATCCTTGCTAGGTTGTATCGTGCCGTCGCTCTTCCCTTAGCTCACTACATCTCACCCGTTTGGCATTGGCTATCGAATTCGGATATGTTGCGAATCCGTTCAGGCTTTTGCAAATATTTAAAGTTTCTGCTTGGTCTGCCACTTTACCTCCGTAACACTGGTCTGCTAGAAAAGTATCATATACCTGATCCTGTTGAGTTCATGCCGAATTTTGAAAAACAAGCTCTCGTGAAACACAGGGCACTATTATTTGATTTCCCAGCGACTTTCTTGCTTGATAGTTGAAGTGTGATTTGTTTGTATTTAGTAGATTATTATGTTCGGTTGATTTGTTTTCGTCTTTATTTTCTCTTTTCTTTTGTTTTGCTCCGCTTCTTCATGCTTCTTTTTTATAGCGGGTTTGTAATAAATTATTATTATTATACATATATATATATATATATATATATATATATATATATATATATATATATATATATATATATATATATATATATATACATATATACATATATACATATATACATATATATATATATATATATATATATATATATATATATATATATATATATATATATATATATATATATATATATATATATATATATATATATATATATATATATATATATATATATATATATATATATATATATATATATATATATATATATATATATATATATATATATATATATATATGTTTGACACCTTTTGCAACTCACGATCACTCAGGGATCATTTAGGAAACAGTCCTAAATGGATGAATGTTAACCGTTTAAGAATCGTAGTATGACTGTCTTAACGAAATCCATCCATACAAAGGAAATCCAAAGTTCTAATAGATGAAACAATACAAGCTAGACGTGTACGTGTGGGTGCTTCTCCTAAATATCTAAAGGCGTATTTGTTTTATAATAAATGTATTGTATTGTAATTATAATTATATATTGTCATTATATTTTCATATAATCTGCTTATTTTGCATCTTTTCCAATTTGATTTAAATTTTTCTTAGATCAAAGTACATATTACAACATGCAGTAAGAATGTTCAAACTTTTTTAAAGTCATACTGGCTTCTTATTGATTTTTTATTATTAATGTTTATTTTAAGATTAAATTTTCAAAATTAAAATTCAATTGTTAATATTCAATTTTTAACATTTATCATGGAGGACAAATCTAAAAAAAAATACTCGGGCGATCATAAGATGGAAGTGTGGCGGCGAGGTATCTAATTTACGAAGTTTTAGGGGCTGACGGAAATACAGGTCCACGGGTCCGCTTTTGGTCCTCACGGCTGAAAGGGCGAATCGTTGATACAGACTAAAATCCTTGCATGACTCTGATTTCAACAATTTTTATCTTGTCCAATTCTCCGCTAAAACCTATAATGAATCCTCTAAATTCAGAATCAAAATTCAAACATAGTTTGATTAACTTAAAGTAGCAAGAACACCAAAATGAAAACATAATTAGTCCTCTGGATCTATCTTAGGTCTATTCATATTTGAAAATCCGAGTTTCCTGTGAGTTTTCTTTTAGTTGCTATAAGCATTTTTAGTTAGACTTAGAACTCATAAAACAGTACAATGTTGCCGATGATAAAACAATGATAAACCGTGAAACTAAAAAACAAAATAGCGGAAACTATTTCCTATGAATCCGACAGTGCTTTTCATTCGTGAAAATTCAAAATTACAAAATCTGTTGATTGAAAAAATCCATTTTGTAAATAAATATGACCTCATCAAGTTCCGAAAGTGACTATTCTGATTTGTCAGAAGTGTAGTTGATGGTGACCAAGCACTAGATAGTATGCAAGACACCATTTCAGGATACTTGTTCCAGCCTCTTGTTATACCCAATATTGGCTAGCTTCTCTTGCTATCCAAGATGACAACAAGATTCCTAGGAGCCTAGAAGTTCATTTGAAGATTCATGATGGTAAGCAATATAAATAATAAGAATAATAGAATAAAATAAATAATGCTTCATTTCACAGGCCTGGCTAAGAAATAGACACATATTTAGTTGGAATTCCACTGTGAATCCAAATATAGCTAACTTTATCACCCCCCCCCCCTCCGTCCATAATGGCAAAGCATATAGCCTGAATTATTAATCTACACTAAATTTTTGGTACATAGCCTAGATACAGTTTTCAACAAAATTTAGCTTTTCAGCACAATTAAATGATGAATATTTTTCATGCTCTTTCATAATTCAGTAATCACTTGATGGAGACTATTTATTTGAGTACTTAAAGGGGCCAAAAGAGCTAAAAACAACCCATAATAGCCTAGTAACCCAAAGCTTAAAAATGTGTTTCTTTAAATAACTGGCTAGTGATAAGAATTTCTCATTTGTAGGTGATTAATGATTTAAGCAGACTCGGGCTATATATTTCCAGATTTGGGGGGGGGGAGAGTAAAGTATAGTGGAATCAACTTCAAAGTCTGTTACCACACAATAATTCTATTTATTATGAATTAACTAAGTAAGAGTCTCTTTAATTCAGGTTCCTCACTAAACAAATATAACCCAGTTGTGCTGGTGATTTGTATCTAGTAATTATGTCAGTGGTTCCAATTCATAAAATGTAAGGAGGGAGGGGGAAGTAACCAGTCAGCCATGATAAAACAGAAAATAGCTATGAAATAGAAATAAGAAGGTATTTTTCAAAGTCTAACTGTGATAATTCCCCCCTCCCACCCAATTAGTACACCAGAATTATGTAGCCTAATGCTAAATTAGAATAAACAGTGTACATTGGGAAGCATAAACAATACAATAATATTGTAACAATTTGTCTCTTCAAGGATATACTTCAAAAACCCAGGTTACAAAACCTTAAATAATATAATCATAAGAAAAGCATGAGCAATATATACCAGCATGCATACACAATTACAAGCAGGTAAGTAAGGAATGTTACAATATATCAAACATGATTCACAACATAATGGAATATATTACATAATAACAGTGACAGGTAATGATAATGATCTAATGATATTGTTTTATTTTATGAACATTTTTCATTCAGAGGAGCCATGTCTCTCTAATGTTGTCCATAACAATTCCTGTTTTTGTTCCATTTAAGTTTTCTTTTTTCTTGCATCACTTTAGGATAACAATCTGTTACAAGTAATTTTTTACTAGTGAATACCCATAATTTTCAGAAATGCCTATACGGTTAACATATTCAGAAAATCCTATACATTAAGTTTAGGTTGCTTGTTTGCCTGCAAGTCCAGGTAACTTTGTGCTGATTTGTTAATCCTAAAATTCAGTTACCCTTGCCTGAGACTATAGGCAGGTGGGCCTTATTAAACTTATGTCACTTGTTCACCAGCAAAATAACCTAACCCACCTGAGATTTTAGGTGGGTGGGCCTATTTAGGCTTATGAACCTTGTTTGCCTGCAAGTCCAAGTGACTTGTTGGTCAACCAATTTTTAATTAATGTTGCAGGAATGGAACTGCCTTGGCTCATAAATTGGGTTGCCTGACAGTTTAACTGTTTATATGCATGAAATTGTAGTATTATAAATAAAGGTGAACCAACTATTTGTCTTGTTTATTTCCTACAAGAATATTCTTTGCCTAATTTTTAGACTGATATACATTTTTTCCAAACCACACCTTCATACTATAAGTTTATTTACAAGTTCTTGGCCTATCTTAAGATCCTTGGTCCTAAAAGTGAGATTGAATATGTCAAAGTTTGGAGCCTTACATCTCCTGTCTGTTTAAAAAAACAGATTGATAATTACAGCTTTATTCATTTCCATCTTGTGTTTAATGTGCATTAAGGGGTATTTTTCTTCATGTATCTGTCTTGTTTGTTCTCTCCAATAATGTTTTTGTCTAATCTTTAAAACACATTTTTAACAAATGACCATCAAAATCTACTTGTTGAGGCAGGGGGAACCACCCACAAAATGATCCACCACCCATTCTTCATAATTGCTAAAATACGCTTATACATAATTATATCATAAACCGTATCAGTTTAGGTAGATAAAGCATTAAAATAAATGCAAGATAATTTTTTCTGTAATAACATTGGATGTATAAGCCCCAAAACAACCTTATTCAGGTTTAGTTTAAATGTAGGGAGATAAGAAATATATTCCTATACCCCCCCCCTATATAACTATACCAGTGTGAAGGCCCATTGAGAGTTGGACAATTTAAGCATCAAAATGTGTTTTATCAGGGATGTGATAACCCACTCCCCAACACAATAGCCTCCAACCATTTTATATAATAGCTGATGCATAATCATTTGTCACTGTGCATAATTTCATGAAAAATGTGGTAAATAGACTTAGTTAAGACAATGATTAAGATAATAAATGCTTATGTTAGTGTTTCTCTTATCTGGGCTAGACTACATTACTTTTCAGGTACAAATGTCCCATAGTGCAGCTTTATGTTCTTCACAACTGGGAAGATCAAAATGTATTTTTCAATGCTCATAAATTGATCTGCTATCTCAGAATTGACAATCAATGGCAAATTTGGCAAAGTTATAAGTGATTATTGGATTAAAAAAAAAAACATAAAAAAATCAAGTGATGTATTCTCCTTCATCATAGTCAAATTTTGTTGTAAACTGCAAATATCCACTGTAATATCCAAACGGAGTAATTTCCACTGTTTTTTGTCAATATAATTAGCATAATGTCTGTTTTAAATACAATATGTAAAGTCACTGCATGAGTTGGTAAAACTGCTGCATTTACCAACTGAGATCTAGATTTTGGTACAAATAATGTCACTGTTTTAATGCTGATTTTTAAACAAATAGAAAGTTGTGGCACCATCCTTAAAATTACTGCAGGAGTTGCTAAAACTGCTGTGTTTACAGATCAAGTTCAAAATTTCTGTAGATAACATGTGAGTATTGTTGTGGTCTTTATTGAACTGAATAAAGAATTTTAGCAGCATCGGAAAAATTGTGGTGTAAAGCACCATAATTTTAACAATTTTTTTTTACCAAGTGACCAAAAACCTTGGTAGGGGGGTGTCCCCCCATATGTGACAGGCCTGCCTAGGGTTAGTAATGCCTGAGGAAAATATAATTACATTGTACCCCTCCTGGCTCAAATATAAGCAGACAGCCAAATCAAAGTGAAAAATTTGATCCAAACTGGCAACCCCTCTGCCTTGCTGCCCAAAGCAGTGGCCCTGGTGGTCAATATATACCAAATCATATTATTGAGTTTCAAATAAAGTGAATACACCATTTGATGCCTTTTTTTATTCTGATTACAAATATAATAGCCTAAGCATTTCTATCAGAAATGAATTTCAGCCCCCCCTATAGGCTAAACCTAACCTAACCCTGAATTGGCATATATAGGGGGGGCTGAAATTAATTTCCAATCGAAATGCGTATTATATTCGTATTCAGCATAAAAAAAGGCATCGAATGTTGTATTTACTATAGTCCTAACTCAATAATATGATTTGGTAGATATTGACTGCCCTGGTTGCCCTGTCCCCTCTGAACAGTTCTAAATGTAGTTTGTTATGCTATGACTAGACAGTAGCCTAGGCTAATTGATGCTGTTTGTCAAAGTAATCTGTATTTCCATAAAAAAGCATAAAAGGTGTATGCTACTATTTTAAAATAACTATTAGGTAGATTTATATCAAAATATTCAAGCAAATCAGAAAGCTTACTAGGTATCTTACCTTAGCCTACATAAGGTATCAGTGAAAGGCATTGAGTCTGCAAAATTACCAATCTGGTACATCATGATACTTTCTTTTAGAGCCATTAATGTTTACCTTTAAACTGCTTCATGGGTAAAAGACCCTGGAGTGCCAAAAACTCTAGTAACATCAAGACTAGGCCTAGCCTAGCCAAGCTATTTTCAAGAAGCTTTGCTTGAAATTATTTTTCAATGGAAAGAGCTTTGCTGAAGTAGGTCCCGATTACTTTTTTACCAGAACAATCAAGAAAACAACAGTTTCTAATGTTATATGGTGCTTTACTTTTTTTTGCTCATTTTTTGCTGTTTATCAACACACGTTCTTTATTTTTAAAATTGGCTACGAACAAGGTTGCCACCCTGACCTGGAAGAATTTACTAAATCGGAGAGGAAAAATTTACTAGATCGCATCTGTTTTTACTAAATGCTAAAAAAAAAATTTGCGTTTGCGGCTACGCCGCACGCGCACGCCACACCATCAAGCATCGAATTTTACTATAGGAGGATAATCAATGCGATTTTCACAATCTTTTTTCCTTTTTCTTCTTTTTTTCTCTTTTCCTCTTTTCTTTCGTTTTCATAGTATGATTGAAAATTCTGGAAACCTACAAGTTCATATATTATATATATACATATATCTATAATTTCTACTTACTTTTAGTTTCTCTCAGCAGGCTCCTTTTTCCTCAATAAAAATTTTTAAACTGAGGAGATTCACCTAATCACCTTGGGTGGTTGGCTTTTGTTTTGATTCCAATAGATTCCCAATCATCACAAATCCAAGTGTCATTATAGCTTCATTTTTAGTTGGTAAGATTTGATACACAGAAAGCTGATTTTGTCGACCTTTAGACGCCGGAAGTGAATTGTCTGCTTATGAAAATAGGTGACTGCTTGTCTGTCTCTGAGACAGATAAGCAAAATTGTAAATTGTAAAACAGACAAACAAAAGTTGTAAATTGTCATATGTTTCCGACAATTTTTTTCCCTGAATTCAAGGAAAATAAAAAAAAGTTTTGTTTACTATAAATCATGACTTTTTACTAGTTTTTACTAGATTTCGGGACATTTACTAGATCCTCTAAATTTACTAGATTTTTTTTTTACTAGATCTAGTAAAATCTGACGGTGGCAACCCTGGCTAAGAACTTCTCAGACGGAATACAGTGTGTAAACTGGCGATCTTTCTCCTTAAAAAATGAACTGCCAGTTTTTCACATTTATTTAAGACGTATATGGCTGTGTAAGTTTCCACTTTACCAACTTAATTAATTAGTTTTCATATTAGGTGTCCTTGGTACTTTAAAGATCCAAAATCCACAGCAGATCTTGCTCGGAAGAGACAGTGTTGACAATCTCCACGAAAACCTGCTATTAGATGTGGGACGAAAATAAGATACAAATTTGATTTCTGAAGGAAAACCAAAGTCAGTGATCTAATAGTCAACTAAACCCTGAAACATCAAGGAAAAAGGTCAAATTTCTTGTGGTGTAAATATTTTCCGGTTTATGTAATTTTGTATACCAAACATAAATTTTTCCTCATTATAAACGGAAAATTCATGGCTAATAGCTAATATTAAATAGAAAAAATACAATAAAAATAAAAGGCATGAATGTTCAGATGGTACTTATGTATTATACGAGAAACACTCGAGAAGTCAAGTTCGGTTAATGCTAATAAAATAAAACGAAATATGATGAAAATAAATTACTTTATTAGCAAAATTAGGTTATGTAACAACCCCTTATCTTTGGAAACAGAGTTTCCTGTTCTTCGGTCCTTGGCAAATCCCAAATCTTAATTTGAACATCCATGGTGAGACACTATTCTCTATCACTATGCATTGCAAACCGGCTATTGCCCTATGTGATCCTCGCGATACAAATTCTCGAGTGTTTCTCGTATAATACATAAGTACCGCTCATATTAAAGTTTAAATTAAGGAAGTTAGTACAAAATAATAAACAACACAGCATCAAAAAATAAAACGCTTCGAACGAACAAAAGACTTGGGACCCCCCTGGAAAAACGAAAGATAAAAAATAGCCATATGAATACAAAAAAAATATATGTAGGAATGAAACCAGCAACATATGAGCATCAACAAAGAACTGGAATTGCTATTCTTTTTGTAGGCGTTGATCAAGAATAAGTTAAGGATTAAAAATTTTAAGTATTATTATTATCATTATCTATTGGAAACGGTGTTCATACAACAAAAATGGCGGAGCACTATTCAAGAAAGAAAAAATACACAAAAAAGCGCTATGCTTCTAGGACGAAAGACAATTCAATAAACACAAAAATAAAGAATAACACAGGCGCTTGCAATATAAGAGAAGAAGTTTAACTATGCCAATATATAAGTCATGATATGTAACTGAAATGAACATGAAATGAAATGTAACTAGTGTAAAAAGAGTTCTGCTAATTGTAGTCTGTTATTGAGCTTTGAACTGCGTGTCCAAATTGGACATCTCAATAAGTATTTTGCGAAACGGAAGAAAGTGGAGCGGATTTTCAATTTATCTGCGTGTACACTATATATACTATAATTAGTTCTTGCGATTTGATTTTTAAATGTCAGAATTTGTTTCAAGTGATCCTTTGGATATTGTTAATTTCCCAGTGTCAACAGTAAATAGCATCATTACCGAATTTGGTATTTTACCGTTTTTAGTAAAAGGATCCTTCAGTTATAAAACAATCAAACAGTTCGTGGAAACGAACTGTAAGTAAGGAGCGACCCGGCTCAATGGTAATCGAAAGTCTAAAAAACGGAATTTTGATACCAATAGATGCATCAAAAGAATCAGATTTTAATTGTAATTTCAAATAATAAGTTTCATCAAGTTTAATCTTACCCATCATAAGTTACGCGCCTGAGAAAATTTGGCTTTCTTTCGAAAAAAGGGGAAAAGACCCTCTAAAAGTTATGAAAACCACACCATCATATTCAGCGTATCAGAGAACCCTACTGTAGAGGTTTCAAGCTCCTATCTACAAAAATGTGAAATTTTCCATTTTTTGCCAGAAGAAATATCACGGATGCGGGTTTTTTTTTTTTTTCTTTTCTTTTCCCCAGGGGTAATCGTATTGACCCAGTGGTCCTAGAATGTCGTAGGAGGGCTCATTGGAACGGAAATTAAAAGTTCTAGTGCCCTTTCTAAGTGACCAAAAAAAATGGAGGGCAACTAGGCCTCCTCCCACGCTCATTTTTTTTTCCAAAGTAACCCCATCAAAATTTTGAGATAGCCATTTGTTTAGTATGGTCGAAAATGTGATAACTATGTCTTTTAGGATGACTTAATCCCCCGAAGCCCCCGCGGGGGGGCTGAAAGTTATGAACTTTACCCACTGTTAACTTAAAGCATTGGTTATTGGGAAGTATTCAGACGTTTTCAGGGGGACTGTTTTCTGGTAGTGGGGGGTGGGGGTGGGTCGGGGGTTATGTGGGAGGATCTTTCCATGAAGGAAGTTATCATGGGGGAAAGGACATTGCTATGAAGGGGGCGCCGGACTCCCCAGCATTTTTTTAGAAAAAAATAAGAAATTAAATATAAAAAAACAAGTTTTTCAACTGAAAGTAAGGAGCAACATCGAAACTTAAAACGAACAGAAAATATTAGCTATATGATTGGGTTCACCCCCTAGTCAATACCTCGCTCTTTAAGCCAAACATTTTTAAGTACTTTCATAAGAGCTATTTATTCTGATTAGCGGCCTTTGTGATTAAGGGGTCATTTTTAAAGAATTGGAACAAAATTCGAACTTTAGCTTAAAGAGCAAGGTACTGACTAGGGGGCAAACCCCCTAATATACGTATTTAAAAATATATGAATATAGAAGTTCGATACGTGAGTTAATTCGTAACTTAGGTATATTTATTACGAATAAAAACGTTCGTAAATAAAATTCAACAAGTTTCGAGAAAGCCATTTAACCAAATAAAAGTAAAATTAATATGCAAATTTTGTTTTAATTATTCATGTACGTTGAGCCAAAATTAAAATCTGCGTTGATTTAAAAACTTTCAGAAAGTAGATAAAAAAACAAGTTTTTTTAACTGAAAGTAAGGAGCGAAATAAAAACTTAAAACGAACAGAAATTATTCCGTATATGAAAGGGATTGTCCCCTCCTCAGCGCCTCAGTCTTTACGCTAAAGTTTTTTATTGTTTAAAAAAAAATAGAGTTGTAAGAAAGTCAAGTTGTAAGAAAAGGACCATCATGCAGGAAATTTTAGGAAGTTGGAGCGCCGCTCCTCTATCGCGTCTTTAAGGTAAGTGAGGACTGATAAATTATGAGAAAATCTAGCTTAATGGATTTTGAAAAAAAAAAAAATCATAGTAAATAAATTTCAGAATGTTTAAAATCTGAAAACACAGTTAAACGAGTGCTCAGAATCTGAAACTGTTGAATTTCCATAGTTATAATACTTTAAACTTTTTCATATGTTATAAAGTCTTCCTCCTCATTTACAGATTACGGTTACATTTATGACATGTGCAATCCACGACAATTTAGCCCATGTAAGCAGAGCCGTTCCTAGAGGTGGTGTGTGGTGTGCTCGGGGTAAAACCAATGACAGCGCCCCCTTCCCGACTCAAATACAAGCAAAAAAAAAATCCGAATCAAGGTGGAAAATTGGATCAAAGTGGGCAATTCCCCAGCCGTGACGCCCTAAAGTACGGTGCTCGGGGCCACTGCCCCGGTTGTCCTCCTCTGAACTGCCTTGCATATAAGTATAATGAAGGGCCTCCAGAAATAAAGCTATAACCAATAAACCCAAAGATAATTACTGCATGGGTGTTAATTGCTGCAAAATTAGCTATTGACAGCCTTTGTCATCATCAAGCAAACAAACAAAACACAAAAAGTGCAAGTTGTCCTCTAGAAGTAGTTATGGGCAGAATTTAAACTTTGCGATTCGAAGTTGACTTAAAAAGAGCCAGAAAACTCAACTAACATCTTTTGTGTGTGAGTGTGTGACCGTTTTTCCAGGAAAAAAAAAACATCGTAGTTGTTATTTCTTCAGGTTAAAGGATAACCACTCTTACCCTGATCGCCCTCACTCTATCAAAATGCTAGCTTGGGCTTTCCGGAGTATCTTAACCATTATTTGACAGACATAAGGTTAATGACGAACAAATAAATGTGCACTACCAATAGAAACTTTTCCAAAGAGGGACAAGCCTACAAAAATTTGTCTGCTAACCTATGTGGATGACCGAGAGACCCGTTTGGAACATTTACACTCAATTTTTATCGATCAGGTACAATAATGATTATTATAGTAATAATTATTAATATAGTATAATAACTATTCTTTTCTAAGTGACTGATTATAATCAGTTGCTTAGCAAAGGAATATTATTTAGTGATTTATAAATTTATTTGTTGATCTATAGGCTAACTAGTGAAACGTTGAAACAAAACCATCGACAGACGAATGAGAAATGAGAAGATGGATGAATGAGAAGAATAGAAGCGGAAAAAGAATTACTGAAATAATGTTATAACGAAGCCTTAAAATATTTCTAACAAAAAATAACATATATTTCTAGCAATACTTCTACATATATGTAGAAGTAAATATATATTTCATACATTTCTATTTTTATATATTTAACATATATTTCTTTATCTATTTCAATATTTCTATATATTTCTATTTCTACATTTAACATATATTTCTAAGTAATATTTCTAACAATAAAGTATTTCCATAAAAAATGTAAAATTCGCTTTAAAATACCTGTAAGCCTCGTTTCTCTCCATAATCTTTTTGAGTCCATTTTCTTCTGCTAGAACTAACCCGTATCTCCTACTGTTTGATGTTATTGCTTTTGAACTTGTGACGAAAGTGATGATTAACAACAATCTGAGTAAAGATTTCCTGGAACTGAAAAATTAAAACCATAACGCGTACTCTTTTGTAAGGATCATATATATATATATATATATATATATATATATATATATATATATATATATATATATATATATATATATATATATATATATATAAATTACCCTTCCCCGAAAGATGAAATTCCAAGTCCTCTTAACCCGCTTTCTCTAAAAAAAAACCTTTGCTGAATGTTTCACTGTATCTCTCACTCGTGAGAAAAAATAGGAAAAAAACCCACAAAACTACGTAACAAATTCGCCACCTTTTAATGAAATTACCATTCCCGAACTACATAAAAATGACGAAAATTCTTCACAAGACATTTTCTAAAAACACATTTTTAAACTTTTGGTTACTATGGGCCATTGTTTGCTCTTTATTGGGTTGCAGCTATCTCTGCAACCATGAAATGGGTTGGATTCCGTACGACGAACTGACTGTGTTTCTAGCCCCCCCCCCCTCCTAAAAAATGAAAATATGACATCATAGCAAAAAAGGCAAATGACAGATCCATATCTTCATGAATTAAATTTTTTTAAATGGCGACTGTAGAAGCATTTTCACATTTCTGGGTTGAATATCATGTCGTGTCATGTATTTTCATTTTTTAGGGCGAGAAGTGCGCAAAACAAATATTGAAAAAAAACATAAAAGTTATAAAAAACTGAAAACGTGACTTCGTTATAAAAATGGCAAAATTCATAAATGAATTTTATAAATTGTGTTTGTGTATCGTGGTTGCAGCCGTAGCTGCTAATAACTTAATAACAAACATGGTCCATAGTAACCAAAAATTGTTATTAAATCATTCGACTTAAGAAAGTTGAGAAACACAAAGAGGTAATAAAAATGTATTTCAGCTAAGAGACATAAGAGTTTAAAGTGTCTAATGCATACAAGTTAATATGACTGAAAAATTTCAAAATTATGAATCTGGATCAACTTTCTTTTACTTTTTGTCGTCTATTTTAGCATTTGTTCTTATATTTCTCACTTACTTTTTCTGGCTAAGAAACAAAAAGAAGATTTAGGAATGGACGTCAAGAAATGCAACTGTGAAAGATGCAAAACAAACGTCGAATTTTTAAATAAGGAAAAGGCTTCAACAAATTTCAGACGCTGTATAATTTAAGTCTATTGATACGTGGGTGGCTGCTTTTAGCATTTGTTGCCTATGAAACTCAACAATTTCACTACGAATCTCCTAAATTTGATCAATATGCCATCCTTGGTATAAATGCTGGAGCATCAAATCCTGAAATCAAGAAACCTTACAACAGGAAATCACTTACATTTCACTCTGACATGAAACTGGAGATGAAATGCTATTTATGATATCAAAAGAAGCTTATGATGCACAAACTAATGAAACTTGCAAAAATGAATTGGGAGCAATATGCTAATCCTGATGGCCCAAATGCAATAAGCTTTGGAATAGCTTTACCATCTTGGATTGAAGTAAAAAAAAAAAATCAATGTTGAATTTGCCAGTCTACTTTATGCTTTTTAATGTGGTTCTGCCTAGTAGCTTCCTATTTTTTTAATTAAACGAAACTTTTTTAAATAAAAGAAGAAGAAGGATATTTTCAAACAAGAAGAAGTGGAACAGAAAAAGAATATTTTCGAACAAAAGTAAAGAGCTCCAATAAACCAAAAGAGCAGAAATAAAGTAAAATACTCTGGGTATTTGGGGCAAGGCCGTATCCAGGGGGGGGGGAGAGTTACCCTGTTTAACCCCCCCCCCAAAAAAATTTTTGACCGAGTCAAAAATAAGTCGAAAATTAGTAAAACCTAGGTAAAAATCAGTAAAATTAATCAAAACTGAGTCAAAAATTAGTAACCCCCCCCCCGAAAAAAAAATCCTGGATCCGCCCTTGATTTGGGGGAACTGATCGATTGAATATTCAGGTGGAAGTGTTCTGTTGGATTTCATGTTAAAAGTAATTTCGAGATCCAAAAAAGACGCAGTGATAACAAAAAAAATCCCCATGTTGTTAAAGGCCTTACCACAATTGAATGACAAAAACGAAGATAAGACCCCCTCTTTGCCCTATTTGATTAAAGCAAGATCATTCATACATGACCATTTATCTCGTCTGCCCCATAATCCGCATACTTCGGAAAAGGATATGATAGCTGTCGTTAGGAATGGTTTATTTTAATTGGTGGCCGGCGTTTACCCCCCCCCCCCCCGGAAAATACCCCCAGTAAATACCCTCCCGTGGAAAATAAGGCTTTCCAAATTTAAGAATTTTATTTGAGTTGTATTATTTTCTATTTCCGTAGGGGGAAGGAATTTTGGTAGTTGTGTATTATGCGCCACTCACTCAAGTTTACGCTATATAAGACTCGAGAACAAATCGGTTTCCTCGTTAGTTTCTTTCATCTTAGCATGATACAAGACAAAGACAAGTGACAGAATAGATGGGAAATATATAATTTGGGCTATATATTTACACACAGGGGGGGGGGGGGTGGTGGTAAAGTATTTGGACAGTTTGAAGTCAGAAAACAATTCCGTCTAGATATGGCTACTAAAAAATTACAGAAGAATAGCATATCTGGAAATTTTGTTAACTAAAAAAAAAAATCAAAAAAAAAATCCCAGTATAACGTAAATGTAATGTTTCATTTATGTGTTTATTCCAAGTGTTAATTGTTTTTATTTTCAATTACCGATTTTCCAAGTATTAGGTACTATTATTAGGTTAATGTTAATCTAGTGTTTCATTTAAGTGTTTTATGATGATCGCTGATCAAAGTTTATGTTATTTGTGCCTTTTGTTTATGTTATTTTACTATGTTCATGACCGTATATTTTGGCTTTAAAATACACTTCTCTATCTATCTATCTAATGTGCAGAATAATTGTGTCAAACGCATTTTGCATTCAGACCCGCTATACTTTACCCCTCCCGCCCCCTAATATTCAAATGTATACGCCAAATTTATTTCTAAAGTAACGAAAAATCTGGTGTGTTCTCGAATTTTAGTACCAAAATTCGTTCCCCCTGCGGAAATAAATAAAAATAAAACTCAAATAAATTTCTCAAATTTGGAAAGCCATAATTTCCACGGGGGGTATTTGCCGGGGAGGGGGGGTATTTTCGGGGGGGGGGGTAAACGCCTAGAACCCTTATAGTCCCAAAGGGCCTGGACAGCCATAGGGCAGAGTTTCATAGCACACTCTAACAGACAGATAGGTTTATTTTCCATATAACAGTATAATAATTACACAATAATATGCATAAACTCGTCATTATGCTACTTTGTCCAGCTTGGGCTATCCGCTGACTAATACACTTTCATCTCTTTAATTAAAATGGTTCTAAACAGCCCTCCTACGCCTTCTTTCTCCAAACCCATCTGATGAAAATTTTGAGATAGATATTTTGTTAAAAAAGAATAGTTCAAAGGTCGGATAAGAAAAACTCCGGATTCAATATATCTCCCCAGGTTCCGGGGAAAGACATTTTAAATCTTTCCCTGAAGCGAAGTATGGTTCTTATGAAAAGGGCACTTGTATAAGCTTCATAGAGGACTCATCTGATTGGAAGTTAAAAGGTCTAGTTGACTTTTTAAGACTCAAGAGATTTAAGGGCAACTAGCCCCCCCATGCCGTTTTTCCCCAAACCCATCTGCTAGAAATTTTGAGATAGTTAGTTTTTTTAAAAATTGTTAAAAAATTAGATAACAAAAACTCCGGTGTCAACACAACCCCCCAGGGCCCAGGGGATAAGCGTTGTAATTGTTGTCCTGGGTGCGTGTATGGTTCTTATGAAAGGGATGCTCGAATAAACTTCAGAGAGGGCTCATTTGATTGAAAATTCAAAGTTTTATATTCACTTTTTAAGAGTAAAAAGATATCCGAGGGCAACTAGCCCCCCCCCCCACATACCCTTTTTCCCTGAAGCCTATCCGATAAAATTTTAAAATAGCCATTTCATTAAAAATAATTCAAAGGTAGATAGATAAAAAAAAACTCCTGTGTCGACGCAACCCCCCATGGCCCGGAGGCAGGCGTTGTAAGTAATGCTCTGGGAGCATACATCGTTTTTATGGAAGGGATTCTTGTATAAACTTTGGAGAGGGTTCACTTGATTGGAAATTGAAAGTTCTCGTTCACTTTTTAAGAGTCAAAAGAGATTGGAGGGCAAACCCCCCCCCCCTCCACGCCCTAAATGCGTCAGATCAAAATTTTGAGATATACAATTTGTTGAAAATAGTTAGAATTTACGATAACAAAAACTTCAGTGTCGACAAAGCCCCCAGGACCTGGGGGTATGCGTTGTAAGTAACGCCCTGGAAGCATATATGGTTGTTCTCAAAGGGATGCTCGTATAAACTTCATAGAGGGCTCATTTGATTGGAAATTGAAAGTTGTAACTTTTGAAAGTTCTTCACTTTTTAAGAGTAAAAAGTAATCGGCGGGCAGCTAGCCTCCCCCACACTCCATTTATTTTTTTTCAGACGCACTTCCTAAAGAAGGGGTCGTCCGATAAACTTCAAAGGGGGCTCATTTCAAAGGGGGCCAACTTTTTTCACTTTTATATTGTTACTTTGATACCAGTTTTGATACTTTGATGAAGATTTGACTTTTTTTTAAGTTTAATTTTTGAAATAAGGAATTTTCAAAAACATGAAACTTTTTGCAAAAAAAAACGAACAGAAATTAATTAAAAAAAACTTTACGAAAAATAAGTTTTTCAAAAAAAAGTAAAGGCCATTTTAAACTTAAGCTCAGCAGATACAAATACCTGTTAAAATTCAAACTCAAAACAACCAGAAACTACTATTAAAGAATAAATGAAACCCAAAACGAACAGAAATTAAATAAACAATCATAGGAAAAAACCACAGTATATAAATAATAGATTATCTATATACAGTGAAATAGATTCTTGAACGGATGGATTTTTCAACAATTAATATCATTATATATCAAATATTCAATTTGATGTTGTTTATACTTTCCAAGACTGTTCAAGACGCATATAGTTTTCAGTAAAGCACCGATGACGAAGTGGGTTTTGACTTAAAGAGAGAGAAGGAAGCGATACCCAAACTCTTGTTTGTAGTGATTTTTGTTCGTTTCAAGCTTTATTTGCATATTCAATTTAAGTGTCACTTGTTTTAAGATTTGTTTATTCATTTACATCAGTATCTAGTGTATGTTTGTTTGTATTGATTGTTTGTTTAATTTCAGTTAATTTTAAGTTTCATTTATGCTTCGGCAATAGCAAAATATATTTTTTCGTTTTAAGTTTGATTTTCATATTCAGTCTAAGCATTATTCGCTTTAAGATCTATTTATTCATTTATATTATTACTTGTTGTATGTTTTTTGCCATGATTGTTTATTTAATTTCTGTTCGTTTTGGGTTTCATTTATTCTTTAATTGTATTTAATTAAAAAAAAAATTTCCACAAAACGAGTTTTTCAAAGAAAAGTAAATAACGTCATCACAACAATAATGAACAAAAATAGAATCGAATAATATACCTTAAAACTGCCTTAAAGAAGCATTGATAAACAAACGAAACCCAAAACAAACTGATAGTACAATAAATAACCGAGTCTAACTCAAAACGAGCAGAAATTAACATGAGTAGGGCTCAAAACCCCTTTGCCTTCTCAAGACCAGAACATAACTTGCACTTTACTGAGTAATCAAATATTTTTATTTAGTAATCAAAATGTTAATATTATTTGATTTATTAAAGTTATAAAAGTAAAAGCAATAATATTTTTTCAGTAAAGGGCAAATTATGTTCTGGCCTTGGGAAGGCATAGGGTTTTTGAGCCGTACTCATGTTAATTTCTGCTCGTTTTGAGTTTGATTCTGTTATTTATTGTAATTTCTGTTCGTCTTGGGTTTCATTTATTTATCGATGCTGATTTGTGGTAATTTCACGATTGGTAGATTCTTTGATTTTATTTTCGCTCATTTTTGGTTAAATGGAGTTATTTACTTCTATTTTAAAAACCTATTTTGTGAAAGAAGTTTTTTTTAATTAATTTCTCTTCGTTTTATATTGACAAAGTCTTTTCAGGGAAAAAAAATAATTTTTTAAATCTTTTCGTTTTTTTAAGACTTTATGGTTTGGCCTTCTATTTGTATGCTGGAGAAAATTTTCAGCAATTTTTAACAATATACACCCTTGTAAAAACCTGGACACAAATAGTAGTGTTTAATTCAGTTTCATACCTCCTCTAGTTGACCTGAAATAGAAAACTTAATACCATTCGCAAAAAAAAATCTGTTTACTTTCTTTGATAGCTTGGATTCACTTACGCTATTTTGACTTGGTTAAATCTTAAGAGCAGAAGTAGCCCCGAAAGTTTGAACATAATACCCTCAGTCGTTCTTGGGATACTGTTGAGATGCCTTATTGGGAATTAGCATTAACACAGTACATTTTGATTTAATCTTAAGACAACATTTAGTTTTTAAACATAATGGGCAAATGGGAGATGGGTGTAGGAGGGGGAATAGTCGCCCTCCAATCACTTTTGACTATTAAAAAGGGCATTAGCCCTTTCTATTTTCAATGGAATGAGCCCTTTTCGAAGTTCCAACTCCTTCGATACGAAGTGCCCTGCTCTAAACAAAAAAAAGAAAAAAAAAGAATAATACATTGTACCCACATGGATCTTTATAAAAATGTCAAGCCTTCCAATCACTTTTAACTATTAAAAAGGGCGCTAGCCCTTTCAATTTCCAATCGAAAGAGCCCATTTTCAGTTTCTACGAAAACGTTTTATAAAATCGCGTTATATTCCCCCAGGGCATAAATTAGAACCCTTGCCCTGAGGGCTGTAAGGGGGTTGTCATCCTCAAAGACCTAATTTCCAGAACTTTCAACTACGTTAAATAAAATGGTTATCCAAAAATTTTGATTGGATGTGCTTGGGGAAATAGTGGGCGTGAGAGGGGCGTTAGTTACTCTCCAATCACTTGCATCAATCAAAAAAAGCACTAACCATTTCCATTCCCATCCAAGTGAGCCCTTTTTGAAGTGCTATCGACAACGCTTTCAATAAGAACCTTTTAGGCCTCCGGGACACAACTCACAGCCCGTGTCCCAAGGACTGGGGGGGGGTCATCCTCAAAGACCTAATTTCCAGGACTTTCAAGTACGTTGAAGAAAATTGTTATCTCTAAATTTTGATTGGATGTGTTTGGATAAATGGTGGGCGTGGAAAGGGTTTTAGTTGCCTTCCAATCACCTTCGTCTATCAAAAATGGCACTAGCCATTTCAATTTCCAATCAAATGAGCCATTTTTGAAGTTTCTACGACGACGCTTTCTATAAAAAAAAACTTATATGCCCTCAGGGCATTACTTACAACCCTTGCCCTGAGGGCTGTGAGGGGTTGTCATCCTCAAAGACATAATTTCCGGGCCTTTTAAGTACTTTGAACAAAATGGCTATGTCAAAGTTTTGACTGGATGGGTTTGGGGAAATGGTGGGCGTGAGAGGGGGGTTACTTACCATTCAATCACTTTCGAGTATTAGAAAGGGCACCAGCCGTTTCAATATCCAATCGAATGATTCCTTTTTGAAATTTCTAAGACTACGCTTTCTATAAAAAAAATCTTATATGCCCCAAGGGTATAAATTACAACCCTTACCAACAGGACTGTGGGGGAGTTTAATCCTCAAAAACAGAAATTCCAGATTTTTTAAATAAGTCGAAAAAATGGCTATACAAAAATTTGGATTAGATGCGTTTGGGGAAACGGTGGGTGTGAGAGGGGTGTTAGTTATCCTCCAATCACTTTTAACTATTAAAAAGGGCACACGCCCTTCTAATTTCCAATAGAATTAGCCGTTTTTGAAGTTTCTACAACATCACTTTCTATAAAAACCTTATATACCCGCAGAGCATAACTTTCAAACCTTGTCCCGAGGACTCTGAGGGTGTTATCATCCTCAAAAACCTAATTTCTAAGACTTTTAACTACGTTGAACAAAATTGCTATGTAAAAATTTTGATTGGATGTGTTTGGGGAAAAGTTGGGCGTGAGAGGGGGTTAGTTGCCCTCAAATCACTTTCGACTATTAAAAAGGGCACCAGCCCTTTGAATTTCGAATCGAATAAGCCCTTTTTTAAGTTTCTATGACAAAGCTATGAATAAAAACCTTATATGCCCCAGGGCACATACCTTACAACCCTTACTCTGAGGGCTGTAGGGGGAGTGTCATCCTCTTAGATATAATTTCCGGACCGGTCAATTACTTTGAACAAAATGGCTATCTCAAAATTTTGATTGGATGTGTTTGGATAAATGGTGGACGTAGAAAGGGTGTTGGTTGCTTTCCAATCATTTTCGACTATCAAAAAGGGCACTAACCATTTTAATTTCCAATCAAATGAGCCATTTATGAAATTTCTACGACGACGCTTTCTATAAAAAAAAACTTATATGCCCCCAGGGCATTACTTACAACCCTTGCCCTGAAGGCTGTGGAGGAGGGGGGTGTCATCCTCAAAGACCTAATTTCCAGAACTTTCAACTACGTTGAAAAAAATGGCTATCTCAAAATTTTGATTGGATGTATTTGGGGAAAAGGTGGGCGTGAGAGGGGGGATAGTTTCCATCCAATCACTTTCGACTATTAAAAGGGGCTCTAGCCCTTTGAATTTCCAATCGAACGAGCCTTTTTTGAAGTTTCTACGACAACGCTTTCTATAAAAAAAACCTTATTTGCCCCCAGGGCATAACTTACAACCCTTGCCCTGGAGCTGTGGGGTAGTATCCTTCTCAAAAACATAATTTATATCTGGAAATCAACTACGCTGAAGAAAATGGCTATCTCAAAATTTTGATTGGATGTGATTGGAGAATTGGTGGGCGTAGAAGGGGTGTTAGTTGCCTTCCAATCACTTTCGACTATCATAAAGTGCACTATCCACTCTAATGTCAAATCGAATGAGCCCTTTTCGAAGTTTCTATGACAACTCCTTCGATACGAAGTGCCCTGGTCTAAAACCAAGAAAAAAAAAATAATCATACATTGTGCCACCATCGTTCTTTACTTAGGCAACGCTATTGCGCTGCCTATGATTTCTGGTCGTTTTGGTTTAAAATGTTAACAGGTATTTGTATCTGCTGAGCTTAAGTTTAAAATGGCCTTTACTTTTCTTTGAAAAACTTATTTTTCGGAAAGATATTTTTTTAATTAATATGATGAAAATACAATAGCTTAGTAACAAAATTATGGAAACTTACAACAAAGAATTATGGAAGGGAGGCCGCCCAGAACGCATTATATTAAACACCTAACCTAATTCATCAAAATACCATCTTTATATATCAAATATTTAATAAAAACGTAGTTACAACGTAGATTCAACTGAGCCGAAGCTAACTGTCTGGTATACAGACCGTAAAAACCGCTTATTGTCTGATCTTCGCGAAACAAATTCTCTAGTGTGTCCTAGGGTGGAATAACTCCAGGGTGATAAAAGGGTAGGCCTACTTCCTTGTTAGCTAGGACTCCTAGCTAACAAGGAAGTAGGCCTACCCTTTTATCACCCTGGAGTTATTTATGCTTAACATTGCTGCTAGCTTTCATGGGATAGCCGTTTGTCTTTATTTATCAGTTTATTGATACTTTTGTACTACAGCGCAGAAAAAACTCAAGTTTACGCTGTGTAAACTCGAAAACAAACCGGTTTTATCTGACTGTATAAAGAAACAATTGGCTTGGGCTCAGTGAAAAAAACGTGGCGGGTGACATAATAAATTGGAATTATTTAATTTGGGTTAAATATTTACACATTAGGGGAGGTTACCCCCCCCCTTCCCCCAATGTAAAATATCCCATATAAAGCCCGAATTTGTTTCTAAAGTATTATGTTTTCATCATGTTTTGGTATTTTTAATTAGGATTAACCTAACTTCACTTCTTGAGGGTTGGCGGTATAATACATAAGCACCGATTTATTACACTAAATTTGTGATTAGACAATTTTACGGTGTTTCCTATTATGTCGACGAGCAATGAATTATGAATATGACGAACCGCATCAATTTGTTAAAGCATACGCACGCACACGCTCAAGGTTGTGTAAAGTATTTGGAACATAAATTCGAGAAGGCTTTTTCTGGTGTCTCGTTTCTTAGAGATTTGGCCATGTATATGTCAACGAGAACAGTCCAGGGGGGGCTTTTGGGACTAAGGCTAGTCGTGGGAAAGGGTCTGTTCCCAGGCATGGTTGAACAACCAATAGCTGGAACTTCCGTTCCAGGCAAGTTATATTCTTGGCTCATTTCTAAAGGGAGTCCATCTCTCGCCTTCGTCGTAGCTAGTTGTTCTTGTGCTACCTTATTTTCTCTATGTGTCTTCTCATGTTATTTCATAAATACAATGTACCAACATTCATCTTCTATCTTAGGAATTTACGTAAACCATTAGGCTACATCTGCCAATATAAAAGGCATACAAATAAAGAACTAAGCAGAGGTTTACAGTTGTTCGTCCCAAAAATAATATGAATCGTTCATCTAATTTTTCGCTTGGCGACATTACGTAGCATAATCATTAATAAAGTCATGAGCAGACTGACAAAACCAGTTATTGTCAGGATTGCACTTGACCTTGCTAGTGAACGAGAAAAATTTACAATTAAAACCACTTGAGGCTTTCACTTTGGGCCGGAAGTGTGCGTTTACATTATAAATGAATAAATCATATTGGTATACTTGGGAAAGGTAAATAACCGGCATTCTGGCTAATAAGGAAAATGAATTAACTGAATCTACGCTTAAATTATAATTTTAGTGTGGATTCAGCTAATTCATAATTAGATGTAGCTACGATTACATTTAACTAACTTGAAATGACGATGCATATACTGATTTGCAACATTTTGGATAAAAAACTTGTCAATGTTTATTGGGGCTTACAGAAAAAAAAAATCCTTGGGTGAAGTTTTCAAAAATTCGGCATAAACATTGGTAATGACACAAACCTCCCAGACAAAACATTGCTAATCAAACAATAATTCAATAGAATTAAAACCGCAATAAATTCTGAAAAAATTACAGAAAATAGAATAAAACAGGATAAACAGTGGTGATTCTGGCCTCTCTTGCGCGCGGGACAAAATCTTAATTAGCACCCCCTCCCTGTCTACCAAAAATTGTCAGGCCAAATTTCAAAAAATTTTTCATTCATTAACAAACTTAGTTTCAATTAATTAATAATTTAAAACAAGCAAGTCGTGCTAATTGTAATTTAAACTTTAAAAATAAGTTGTCCACCTGTCCAATGGTCTGCGGAGCGCAGGTACCAATTTCCTGAATCTCTACCACAGTTTATATAATATACCAGTAAGTTTACCGCAGAGGATTTCTGGCTCTTCATTCTCGGTGCGAACAAAAAGCTCCTCCCACTTTTAAGTTTTAACGTTTTTCCTTACTTTCAGTTAAAAAACTTATTTTTATTTTATTTAATCAAGTTAAGGGTTATTGATCAAAAGTTAGGACCCTGAGAATATTTGCCTGATTTTAGGAGTATCAACAAAAGTTACACCATCGAATTCAGCGTAACAGAAAAACCCTGATGCAGAGGCTTCAAGCTCATATCTACAAAAAAGAAAAATTCTGAATCTTTTAAACAGTTCGTGGTAACGAATCGTCAGGAGCAATTCGACCCACACCCAAAACTCTAAAAAAAAAAGAATTTTGATGACAATTAATACATCAAAAGAATTAGCTTTTCATGTTTCCAAATACATAAGAATCATTAAGTTTAGTGTTACCCACCAAAAGCTGCGAGCCTGAGAAGATTTGCCTGATTTTGAAGAAGGGAGGGTAATTAATGAAACTCCCACCATTAGATTCATCATGTCTGTTTCAATCTCCTATCTACAAAAATATGAATTTTTGTCAGAAATAAGATCATAAATGTTTGTCTCTTTACTAGCCCCCCTCCCATGCCCCTTTTCCCCAAAGACATCTGATCAGAGTTTTGAGATAGTCATTTGGTTCAGCATAATGGAAAGGTCCAATAACTATACCCTTGGGGATGACATGATCTCCACAGCCCCTGGGGAAAGGGCTGTAATTTATGGAATTTGCCCATAGTTTACAGATAGTATTTGTTAATAGGAAATATACGGAGAGTTTCTGGTGGGAATTTTCCGGGGGAAATTTATACGAGAAAATTTTCCAGGATTAACAAACGATTTTTTTTTCTTTTTTTTTGGCTTTGTTTGTTTTGTTTTTTTTTTGGCTGCTCAGTTTTACTTGTGGAGAAAATGTTCGAGGGGAATTGTCCGGGAAAAGTTTTCAGGGAGGGAGACAATTTTTGGGGGGATTTTTCTTGAGGGGAGAATTTTCCAGGAAAATTTCACACGGAGGGGAGAGGTGGATTTCCTGGGATGATTTGAAAAAGGATTAGAAATTGAATGAAAAACAGGTTTTTTCCCAAATGAAAGTAAGGAGCAACATTCATACAAACAGAAACTATTTAGTATATGAGGAGTCTGCGCTCTCCTTTATCCCTCGCTCTTTAGGCTAAAGCTTTACTTTTTGTCCTAATTCTTTAAGAACGATTCCTGAAATACAAGGACTGTTTAATAGGAACAAGAAGCTTTTTTAAAGCAAAACTTTAGCATAAAACGCGAGGGATTGAGGAGGGAGAGCCCCTTACATACAGAGCAATTTCTATTCGTTGTAGGTTTTAAAGTTACTCCTTACTTTCAGTTGAAATAACTTTTTTTTATCTAGACCAGAAGGATTGTCACGGTTGCGTGTTTACCTATTCGTTTATTTTTGTGTGTTTTCTTCTTTTTTTCCATGGAGGATCGAACTAATGGTCCTGGCATATCAAAAAAGGGATAGTCCGAACACAAATTGTAAGTTCTAGTACCCTTTCTAAGTAGAAAAAGCGATCACGCCACAGTAAAAGTGGATTTTGTATATTTTTATTTCTTTCTACGCCGATCACGATTTTAGCTCAAAGAGAACCAATATGCTATCAATTGAAAATTTTGAGATATCTACTCGCTTTAGAATTTTCAAAATACTCATTTATTTAGCTTCCCAGTGCCAGAAGTCATCGTTTCACACGGTGGTGCGTTCGATACCAAAGATCAGCGCGGTCCATACAAACTCCAACGGTTACATTTTTAAGCTTCATTTAACCAAGTTCATTTATTTGAGAATTAATTTTAAAAAACAAAGTTTTTCCGAGGGAAGTAAAGAGCGAAGTTGAAACTTAGAACGAACAAAAATATTACTTCGCAGCATATCTAACATATATCAATAAAACTATAGCAAATAAATCAACTGGTGATATTTTCCTATGTTTGTAGGATTACAGAACATTTCATGATTATTTTGTAGACAAGTTCGAAGGGAAGGAATTTTATTAGTATTAGGACTACAAACTTGCTGTAGAATTTGTATCACAACTTAAAATCCTCCGTTTTATCATGGTTGCAGCGGTAGCTGCAACCTAGTAACGAGCGACCCACAGCCCATAGCAACCAAAAGTTAAAAACGCGTTTTGAAAAAACTACCTAGTGAAAAAAATTGCCATCTGACACCGAATCAGGAATGGTAACTATTATTTAGGTTCGTCTTAAAAGTAAAAGTTTATTGCGAAAAGAAATTTATGGTGATTTCGAAAAAAGCCTCACACCCCTCGAAAATGGCGCCAGATCAAAATAGATAGTATACCATTGGAATCGGCAAGGTCGAAAACCTTTTACAGGAAAATTACTCCTTGAACAACAAGGAAAGTCACTTTTTTGCATCGGTAGCACAGACCTGTCGCCCTTTTTTTTCTTTTTTTTTTCAACAGGCCTAGCGGGCTACCAGAACATCATAGAGAGATTCTTAATAGCTCATTCAAAAGCTATTTCTCATATCTACGTGCTTTTTGTAAGTTCCGTCATCTGCAATTGCAATATGGCGCTAAAATAGCGCTTTTTGTGCTTTTTCTCAAGAGGAGGCACTAGTAGACTACCAGGACATCGTAGATAGAACTATTGTAGCTCGCATAAAAGATATGGCTTCCAGTTAGGTCCTTCATATAAATTCAACCCTAAGCAAGTACCAAATGGCACTAAAAACGTCACTTTTGATGCCATGTCTCAAGTGGAAAATCTGGGGCTATTGGGCTAGCAGAACTTATAAGAGTGATGTTTAATGACTCATTTGAAAGCTATTGCTTATATATGCGTGTTTTTTTATCAATATTACCATTCGTACGTGCGACATAGCACTGAAAACAACACTTTTGGTCCCACTTCTTAAGTGGAAAAGCTCTGAAGTACAAAACAAGGTACTATTGTAATAGTTATGTTCCAGAACACTTAACTGGAGGTTTACAAGAATCCCTCCCGTACACTCCCCCTCCCAGCCCTCTTTGCAAGTTTCATAAATTATCTGCTCATTAGTAAGCTACTGAAACATTAGCAGGCTACCACACCATCGTAGATACATGTATAATGGATCAATTAAAAGCTATTGGTTATATTTACTAGGCCTTTAAAAATTCTACCATCTACTAGATTTCACAGATTTTAATCCTAACTAGTTTCTGGGGAGAATTTGCAATGAACTCTTTGTCATGGTTGAAGCATTAGATGCAACCTAGTAAAGAGCGAACCACAGCCCTTTGTAACTATAAGTTAAAAATGTTAAAGCGGCCGTTTTTTTCTTTTTCTTTTTTTCCAGGCCTAGCGGCTTACTGGAGCATCATAGAGAGATGCTTAAGAGCTCATTCAAAAGCTATTTCTCATATGTACGTGGTTTCTATAAATTCGATCGTCTGCAAGTACCATATGACACGAAAAAAGGTACTTTTTATGCCGTTTCTCAAGGGGTTGGGCTAGCGGGCTACCAGGACATCTTAGATATATTTTTTTATAAAATATTGTTCATATCTACGTTCTTCCTATAAATTCCGCCGTCTGCAAGTTTCAAATGGCACTTAAAACGGCACTTATGGTGCCATGTCTCAAGTGGAAAAGCTGGGGCTAGTGGGCTACCAGAACTTTTTAGAGTGATGTTTAATGGTTCATTTGAAAAATTTTGCTCATATCTACGTGCTTTTTATCAATTCTACTATTCGTAAGTGAGATATAGCACCGACAACAACACTTTTGGTGCCACTTCTTAAGTGGAAAATCTGGAAACCATAAAACGGTGTCATTGTAATTAATATGGTCCAAAACCCTTAACTGGAGGTTTGCAAGAACACCTCCCAAAAATTCCTCCTCCAAGATCCCTTAATAAGCTACGCAATTGAAATCCTACAAACACCAATGTATTAAATTACATTATTAGAGGGGTGGTTATGTTAGTACAGCGCTGGACTTCAAATTAGATTATCATGCGTTCGATTCCAGCTTGGATTTTTTTTTTTCAATCGTGGTTTGTCCCTTCTTGTGATTACATTTCAGAAAATCCACTATTTTTGCAAATGTGATGCACTCATTTTTTAAAGCATATCCCGAGAAGGCTAATTTTAAACCTATTGCTCATATCTACGTGCTTTTTATCAATTTTACCATCCAAAAGTGCTATATAGCACTAAAAACGGCACTTTCGGTACCACTTCACATATAATCCCCTTCCAGAACCTCTTAGTAAGTTTCATAAATCGCCTATTCATCTTAAAAGTAAAAGATTATTGCGAAAAAAATTAACTAAAACTAAAAACTTTTCAACTGAAAATCTACCAAAATTAAACGTGATTGATCAACAGTTTCAAATTGAACCTTCAAAATTCATTCTGCGATGAAGCTTGTGTGCTAGTTCTAACGGCGGTAATTGAGGAGAAGGGACGTCCTTATCCCCTTAGTTTTTTTGCTCCTGCCTAGGTTTTGAAAAACACCTTTTTTTTTGGTCATTTTATTGGAAAAGGCACTCTTTTCATTTAAAAAAATGGAGGAAACAACTGAACGTGCACATTATGAAAATGTGCTATCAAGTCAAATTTATAAAAATCGATCAGGTATAAATATAAGCTTTTAAATGAGCCCTTAAGCAGCTCTCTTTTGTTAGAGCAGCCTTTTAGTTTCTGCTAGTCAGTAGGTGATTTATAAAGCCTTGTTTTCATTATGGCTTTTTCAGGCCAAGTCGGCCGAGTAAAAACAGCTTTTTGCTCAACGAAAAACAAACGTTCCTGAAAAACATTAATTTAAAAAATAAAGTTTTTCCAAGGGAAGTAAAGAGCGAAGTTGTAACTTAAAACGGACAAAAATTATTACTTCACAGCCTATTTAATATATATTAATATAACTAGTATAAATAAACCAACTAATTATGTTTCCCTATGCTTTTAGGATTATACAAAACTGGCGCTTTACTGAAAACACAAAATATTATAGGACTTTTGGTACAGTAAAAGCAAACCAATTAAGGACAATTTTTACATGATGAAAGTATTATCAATAAATCTTAGTATAAATCCCTTTTAAGATAAAATAAAAAAAACAAGTTTTTTAAACTGAAAGTAAGGAGCGACATTAAAACTTAAAACGAACAGAAATTATTCCGTATATGAAGGGGGCTGTCCCCTCCTCAACGCCTCGCTCTTTCCGCTAAAGTTTTTTTATTGTTTAGAAAAATAGAGTTGTGAGAAAGTCAAACATTAGCGTAAAGAGCGAGGCGTTGAGGAGGGGACAGCCCCCTTCATATACGGAATAATTTCTGTTCGTTTTAAGTTTTAATGTCGCTCCTTACTTTCAGTTTAAAAAACTTGTTTTTTTTATTTAATTTTTGAATGTTTTTGAATTAATGCAGGTTTTGATTTTGGCTCACCGTACATGAATAATTAAAACAAATTTTGCATATTATATTTGGTTAAATGGCTTTCTCGAAACTTGTTTAATTTTATTTACCAACGTTTTTATTAGTAATAAATATACGTAACTTAGAATTAACTTACGTAACGAACTTCTATATTCATAAAATTTTAACATGTATATTAGGGGGTTCGCCCCCTAGTCAATACCCTGCTCTTTAAACTATAGTTCGAATTTTTTTTCCAGTTCTTTAAAAATGACCTCTTAATCACAATCAGTTGATCAGTTGAAAAACTTGTTTTTTTTTATTTAATTCCTGATCTTTTTCTTTAATAATGCTGGGAAATCCGGCGCCCCCTTCATAGCAATGTCCCTTCCCACCTGCCAACTTCCAGAATGGAAAGATCCTTCCATATTGACCCCGCCCCGCTCCTTCACCCCCCAAACATAAAAAAACAACACTGAAAAAGTCTGTATACATCCCAATAACCAATACTATATGTAAACAGTGAGTAGCCTAAAGTTCATAACTTTCAGCCCTCCCCCTGGGGACTTTGGGGGATCAAGTCATTCTAAAAGACATTTTTATCATATTTTCGACCATGCTGAACAAAATGGCTATCTCAAAATTTTGATAGGGTGACTTTGGGGAAAAAATGAGCGTGGGAGGGGGCCTAGTTGCCCTCCATTTTTTTTGGTCACTTAAAAAGAACTTTTTTTGGTCACTAGAACTTTTAATTTCCGTTCCAATGAGCCCTCCCACGATATTCAAGGACCACTGGGTCGATACGATCACCCCTGGGGGAAAAAAAAAACAAAAAAAAAACAAATACAAACAAACAAATAAACACGCATCCGTGATCTTTCTTCTGGCAAAAATGCAAAATTCCACATTTTTGTAGATAGGAGCTTGAAACCTCTACAGTAGGGTTCTCTGATACGCTGAATATGATGGTGTGATTTTCATTAAGGTTCTATAACTTTTAGGGGGTCTTTCCCCCTTTTTGCGAAAATCAGCCAAATTTTCTCAGGCACGTAACTTTTGATGGGTAAGCTTAAACTTAATGAAGCTTATATATTTGAAATCAGAATTAAAATCTAATTCTTTTGATGTATCTATTGGTATCAAAAACCCGTTTTCTAGAGTTTCGGTTACCATTGAGCCGGGTCGCTCCTTACTTACAGTTCGTTACCACGAACTGTTTGATAAAGCAATAATCCATTTTAGGATTGTTGCTTTATTTATTTTTTACATTTAATTTGGTGTCACTTCTGCACAATGGCTCAGTTCAATGTCTGGATCTCGTTTTGGTTCTTAAAAGGACATGTCATGATTAGTTTGTACACAAGTTCGAAGTAATGTCATATTGTTAGTATTAAGACTATAGACTAGCATATTACCCTATATTATAAGTATTTTCATGGGTTTTTGGTAGCCTTGATGGAGCATTCTCCTTCTAAACTAGCTACACTAGCAACATTTTACCCTATATTATTAGTGTTTTCAAGGGTTTTTTGGTAGCCTTGATGGAGCATTTTCCTTCTAAACTAGCTAAAATAGCAACATTTTACCCTATATTATTAGTATTTTCAAGGGTTTTGATAGCCTTAATGGAGCATTCTCCTTCTAAACTAGCTACAATAGCAACATTTTACCCTATATTAATAGTTTTTTCAAGGGTTTTGGTAGCCTTAATGGAGCATTCTCCTTCTAAACCAGCTACAATAGCAACATTTTACCCTATATTATTAGTATTTTCAAGGGTTCATTTTACCCTATATTATTAGTATTTTCAAGGGTTTTGACAACCTTTCTTCTAAACTAGCAACATTAGCAACATTTTACCTTATATTATTGGTATTTTTAAGGGTTTTTGGTAGCCTTGATGGAGCATTCTCCTTCTAATCTAGCTACAATAGCAACATTTTACCCTATATTATTAGTTTTTCAAGGGTTTTGGTAGCCTTGATGGAGCATTTCCCTTCTAACCAACTTAAAAACCAACGATATAGTAATAAAAAGGTAGAGATGTACTAAAGAAAACTGACCTGTTTCAGTGGTTGCTTGAATTATACAGGCATATCTTAGTTTCGACAATATTTTTGGAGAAACTAAATTTCACCTGGGGGGGGGTCTGTAGGAAAACTGTGGTCTGGGAGAAGCAGTTTCTCCCTCTGTCCCGTAGAAAATTACGCTCCTGACCCCAACCCCTTGCCACTTCGTGGTTGTAGAAGTGTAGGCATGTGGTTCTGGAACCACTCAAAGTTGTATATTAAAAGAAGGATTACTTATTGTTGTACTTACTTGTTCAAATTAATTACTTGATAATTCCGCTGTAATATTCTCTCCATACACAAGAAAATTTTAGCAAATGCGAAAATTTCCAGTGCTAACTTCTGATCAACGCTGCAACAGGGAACTAGCCGGAATTTCACAAATAGTGGGAGAGGGATCTGCAAAGGAGCGGGCTTATTTGAAATTTGTCACAAAATGTTTTACCACAAAGGGGCAACCTAATAGTTTTACCGCCCTAAAATCGGTCCCAAATGACGATTTTAATACAAAGGAGGGGATAAATTGAATTTAAACCATGTATTCTTACAGAATATTGCCCAAAAGCAGTTGCTGGGAACTGTTTTTCCATTTAATAGTTTGCATACAAATCCCCCTTTTCCCTTTTCATGTAGATATCGATGGAGGAGAGGATCGCTCCTGTAGCCCTCCCCTAATATACGCTACCGCCTACAAACAATACAGGAAAAAATCTTTTTAAGTTGAGACTGATTAAAGAACTGACTTTGGGGGTTAGGGTCTGGTCTAAGTACTGGAGATTTTAATGTTGAAACAATATTTTTCTCCAAAATGCCTTTAAAAGATCCTTCACTCCTTTTGTAAGGTCGAGTTAAATATATCGCCACAAATGGTACAATAGAGACCATGTCTTTCACTATTTTTTTAAACACCTTAAACATCTAGATAACGGCATGTTTTATTTTTAAAACTGGAACTGCCTTTATAAACTTCGAGTTATCTGATGTACCAACTACTCTATGCTTATACTACAAAAACTATACATAAAAAAATGCACTAGCAGTTGCAGATTTTCTTTTAAAGTATTTCGCCAGTTGGTGTGTGTCACCATGCTCATGGGGGGAGGTCCAGTCCTTGGTAAATACGTGTTTAGCACCCTGAACAACATTAAGAGTAGTAAAGCCGAGTTTATTTCTCAAATTTTTTTTTTAAATTGACAGTTGAAAAGGCCCTCTCGGCACAAGCAGAAAAATGTGGTAGGATAAGCATTTTCATCATGAATTCAAACAAGAATGGAAAACTTTTGACTTGAGGACGATCTCATCGTTTTAGTACTTTAAACCAGAAATAAACTGGGTCAGAACTGCACATTTCTTGTGGTCAGCGCAAAATGGCAGCCTTTTTCATTCTTTGGCAATGTTTTCCACATCAGTGTCCTTTGCCAAATTTGGAAACTGGACGAGCAGCGGGACAATGCCTAAGTCTGAGTGATCAGGAGACATATCTATCTTTGTGTCCAGTCTGTCTTAGTTTATAGCCGACGAGTGTTTTGAACTTAAAAACCTTTTGCTTATTTTGTCGCTCAGTTCTATCATGTATTCTGTACACACTGTTTTGAAGGCAGTTGCAGTTGATAACAAAATTTTGTTGTTGATAAATATACTCTCCACACGACTGCCACAGTCTACTTCTTTCATGTCTCGAACGTGCTGTTGTTTTCTGAGCTGTATCAAAGGTGCTTCTGTCGTCTCAACGTAGCTTGCCTTCATAAAATGGTTGATAATCGCTTTATATAGTTCACTAACTCGACTGTACGATATGCGAAGTTGCGTATCCTCCGACTGAAACAACCGATTGAGGTCAGTAACAAATGGTAGAATATATGCGAGGAAAGCAAAATAAGCTTTGAATTTAGGGGACAGCAATTTTTGAGTATAGCTGTGGCTTTGGCTGGCTTGTTTCTTTCTTTTAAGCTTTCACTCCGAAAGAAAAGTATCAAACAATCCCATTGTTTGAGATAACGCATAATAACTGGAAGTCGGGAAAGCCACCTAGTTGTGAAATGGCGCAGGATTCTGTGTTCGTCAAGATCCATGAACTTCTGCATTTCGACAAACTCACCAGCCCTTTTTGGGGTTCTGCTATTGTAAATGAAGAGGGCTTGACAAAATCTTCGACGTCTGTAGGTAGCTTATGACTTGCTGCACTAGCACACAAATGGATGGAGTGGCATGTACACCCAAGAACAAATAGATTTAGTAAATCCAGCTAAAGCTTTGCTTGCACACCACAGTGTCCCCCCATCATCACAGATGCATTATCTGATGTAAAACCGATCATATTCTGCTTTGGCACTCCAATCTCTTTAAACAGAAGCTTTGTTAACACTGTATATAGATCTTTAGCTGTGCACTGCTGTACTTCAATCAATTGCAAGAATGAGTCCTTCACAACTTTCTTCCATCCCCCATTCTTAGCTTCTTTTACTTCATCGACATAGAGAATAACAACAACTAGGCTTTTCGAATTACTCACATCAGTACTTTCGTCAATGATTACCGAAAAACAGTTCTTTCTCATCAGGTTGTACAAGTCCACATAAGCTACTTCTCCAATTATTTTATTAATCACAAGTGTAGTTTTGTACGACCTCACTGATCACCCTTTGCTATTTATGAGTCAGGAAATGCTCTCTTTAAGGTTTCTGGAAGCTCTTTCATAATATTGATTGCCAAGGTATGTCTCGCCAGAAATTCACTTAAAATCCGTTCGGCCTGCCTGATTTTCTGACTTTTTAGAAGCCTGCCATTCGTTTCTATACTATCTATTGAGCACAGTGCCATGGGAGCAGTATTAAGTGTTACAGACACCTTTTTTAAATAAGTAGGATTGCTGAAGTGGCGCCTAATATGAAAACTAGTACCTGATAAGTCGGTATTACACAGAATACAGCGAGGCTGCCCTGTGTGCCCTTTGCCGATATAATGTTTACCCTCAAGGTAAGTATTCCAATTTGCTGTAAGTTTTCTTTTGTAATTCTGCTTCGTTGCAGTAGCTTTCCTAGCTCCAGCAGCTGCCCCAATGTGTGATTCTGCTTCATCAGTATCTGAAGACGTTTCGTCATCTTCTAAACTGTTGCTGCAGCTAGCAACAACAGTTAACCTATCTGACTGAATTTTCTCTTCCCTTGCTACAGCAGTGCTCGCAGACCGGCTCAACTCTGAATCTGCAATAACACTCCCAAGAGCAAGATTGCTTCTTATATTTTTGTCTCGATCTAAAACTTCCCCGTTAGAATACTTTTCTCTAATATTGGTCAAAATAGGTGAGGATATATCAGATGTGTTGGGGCTTCTTGTCCCTTTCTTTCGTTTCTCAGATAAATGACCTTTTACCCGTTTCTTATTTATACTTGGTTGGATTTTCCTGAGACGTAATTTTCAATTGTAATTTAAAGTATCGTCATCAAGGCAACCGTTTTACAAGAAAAAATTAGTTGACTGGATTATAATTCGGTATGAGTTATCACATGGGCTTGCTAGATCTCAAGCCATTAGTTCTGAAAATATGCGTAGATGAAATTCAATTGAGGGACTGGATACATTAGATTGGCCCACGTCACACTGAGCCACACCCCAAGTGCCAAGATTATTTTATGTGTTCAAATATTATTTTTTTTAGTTGATTTTGAGACCCCGCTTAGGGAGTATTGACAAGTGGATATATGTGTTTTTCTGCTTTTTTGGAAGAATTCAAGTAAGCTATTTTTTACAGCCATGTAGACTATTTTTTCAGGAACCCAGACAGGGTAGGAAAAGAGTTTGCGAGACATACCGTCATTTATTATATCGACAGGGAGTTTCCATCTACCCTCCAAAGAGATAGCTATAGATATTAGTAGTGGCCCAGGGCCTAGAGATTGGCCGTTTGACCGTTCAATTACGTTACCATACCCTGGAGCAGGGTATACCGTAAAAAGGGTACTAAAATACTCTATATTTACGGAACGCTAGTTGTGACCGCGGGCATTCCATTACAATATTTGGCGCCAGCGAGGCTTCCCCTCTAGTAAGTGGTGTAGCACCATTTTCGCACCAATATCTGGTGGTAGTCGTGGCTACCAGTACGAACAGGATTCTTCTTCACTGCTTATAGCCATGCTGTTCCTTTTTCTCACTGTTCCTGGAGTTCTACTAACTAGATAACCATTAACATTCTGGTAGCTCGTTGTTGGTCGTGGGCTGCGAGAAATCTCAATTATAGGGTCTGTAGGACTGGGAGACTGATTTTTGTCGATGCAAAAAATTTTGTTCTAAGGTGTTTGTCCTCCAATAGGCTTGGAAAAACTGTCCTTTCTCGGGATTCTTGAAAGATTCCCGACCATCAGGAATCCAAAGTGTCATTATAGCTTCATTGTTAGCTTTTTATTTTCAATCGGTAAGACTTGATACATAGAGAGATGTTTTTGTCTGACCTTTAGAAGCCGGAAGTGTCTGCTTACGAAAAAGGAAAATAGGTGACTGGTGACGGCTTATCTGTCTCTTATCTTGACTATGGAGAACAAGATCAGGGTTAAATATATTTATAGATTTAACCTATAATTATTTATAGATGAAAGAATACAAATATGAGTACAACAATTCTGCATTGTACCACATTGTACCATAATTTTGTAAAATGTACCATATTTTGTGGGATTGTACTAAATTGTACCAGTAGAGGTGAAATGTACCAAAATGGCACAATTGTATCACGTTTGGTACCACTGTTCCTTCCTAAGAAGGGGTATAATACGGATGAATATAGGATGAAACGTGCAGTACGGGTGCCGAGACGGCAGAAGCTCCTTTTTTATTTTAGAAACGATAGTTTATTCTGGAAGATTGCATTTCATTTCGGAAGACAGGTACGGTAATTGAGCTCGTTTTTCCTCAAAGCAATGTTCCGCAAAAGTAAAATATGGTGTAAAGAGTGTGGTTTGAGGGGCGGTAGGCCTTCTCATTTTTTATTTTAAACCAAGAATGGCGATTAAAGCGAACAGAACTTAGAGAAAAATGCAATTTTTTCCAAGTGAAAGTAATGACCGACAATATAAGTTAAAAATAAGAAAAAATATAATTTATGGGTACATAATGTATGTATGATAAATATAAAATATAATCGATTATCAATACACATATCAAAAGAACTGGCTTTTTATGCTGATTTCAAGTATGTAAAATTCATTAAGTTTAATTTTACCAATCAAAAGCTACGAGACTGAGAATATTTGCCTGATTTCCAAAAAAAGGGGAACACTCCCACAAAAACTCAAGGAATCTTAATGAAAATCACCCCATCAGATTCAGTATATCAATAACAGTACTGTAAAGGTTTCAAACTTCTATCTACAAAAATGTGGAATTTTGTTAATGTTTTTTTGGCCAAAAGAAAGAGCATGGATGCGTGCTTATTTGCTTTTTTTGTTTACTTTTGTTTTTCCCAGGGATGATTGTATAGGACCAATGGTCCTAGAAGATCAGGAGGTAGCTCATTTGAACACAAATCAGAAGTTCTGGTGCCATTTTTAAGTGACCGAAAAGATTGGAGGGCAACTAGCTCTCCTCCCCCCACACGCGTTTTCCCCATAGACATCCAATAAAAATCTTGAGATAGCCATTTGATTCAGCATAGTTGAAAAATACAATAAATATGTCTTTGGGGATGTCATGACTCACCATACTCCCTGAAGAAAGGGCTGTAACTTACCCAATTTGCCCATTGTTCCCAAATAGCATTTGTTATTGTGAGATATGCTGAAATTTCTGGCGTAATTTCCAGCAAGGAAACGGAGCAAGCTACGGGGGGAATTTTCCATGAGGAGGAAAGTCTCCGTGGGAAAATTTTACACGGGAGGGAAGCTGAAAGTAAGGAGCAACATTAAAACTCGAAACAAACAGAAACTATTCTATGTGTACGGGGGGCTGCACCTTCCTCAACCCTTGGACGTTACGCTAAATTTGACTTTTTGTCACAATTCTTTAAGAAAAACTGCTCAAACAGAAGGGCCGCTGAATTTAAGACTTTAGTGTAAAGAGTGAGGGTTGAGGAAGGGATGATCCCTCATTTCTGTTTTTTTTTAGTTTCAAAGCTGCTCCTAATATTCAATTGAAATTCTTGTTGTTTTATTTGACTTACTGTAAAGAGTTAGTGGGCATATAGTATGCAACACTGCCACGTAAATTAACAAAAGGATTTTCCCGCAGGTTGAGCGCATTGTTACGGTCAAAGCATGTTTTTGCATGATTGTATCGCAATTACACTGGAAGGGGGCCTCAGGCGGTCCTCAAGGGAAAAACACATACATCTCCTTGATTTCCGGATCGATTAACATTACCAAAATAAAACTTTGGGAAGATACTGAAGCATTACCAAGGGACAATAAAGAAGATGACACATCGTTATCTTCGTGACCATTTAATTTTCATTTTCGCTGATAGCCGACCTTGTCGTCCAAACCCGGCAAGAAAGTTGGAGAAACAGATCAAAAGAAAACCTGCTTGTAAACGTAAGATTTAGTAGCAGCTTTTTCTGATAACCTTGGTCCTTGACAGCGAATTCTACAGTGTCAATTTTTGTTGTAATATACAGAGCCATTAGTATCTATTAACAAAAATTACAGTCTTCCTGCCATAAAGACAAAACACAAATATTTCTGAAATGAGGCTTTCACAGAGTCGAAAAGTCCGAAGACCTTTCAAGAACTGGGTATTCTGGCCATATACTTAGCGACTGTCATCATAAGCGCAGAATACGGAGATAGATGTCCCCCCAGATGAAATTCAGAAGGCAGAAAGAGATCAATCCCCCTGCAAGAGACTCTGGTCTGAAATTTGTGAAAAAACCGTTATTTTCGGCAAGCGCCATAAACACCACTCCCTCTCTGTAGAAATCAACGCCCTGTGTTATTTTCGTTTGGTTAACTTCTTATTTTCTACTACTTTTACTAATAATCATTAAGCGCGGGTGTCATTAAGCGCGTATCATTAAGAAAGTTGGGTGTCATTAAGCGCGAATCGAAAACTACGTTCGTGACTCATAAGGGCAAAATTATGGCTAAACCACAGTGAAGGTCAGTTTTAGCATCCAATTTATCAAAATGTGGGTACAATTGCGTTCTTTACTTCTGGTCTGCAAATCACACCCATATGCACAAGTTATTGCAGTTTCATTTTTTGAAATTATTAATGAGGAAATTTGTCGAATAAGATATCTGATCTGTTCAGCAATAGAGCCATGCGTGATGACCGTTTTTCCAAGTATTAAGTACTATTATTAGGTTAATGTAGTGTTACATTTAAGTGTTTTATGCTGATCGCTAAATTCAAGTTTATGTTATTTGTGCCTTTCATTTTTGTTATTTTACTATGTTAATGGCCGTATATTTGGCTTTAAAATACACTTCTCTATCTATCTATCTAATATGCAGAATAATTCTACCAAACAAATTTTGCACGCCGACCCGCTATACTCCCCCCCCCCCCCAATATGCATTCTATAGCCCAAATTTGTTTCTAAAGTAACGAAGAAACTAGCGAAAAAACTGGCGTGTTCTCGAATTTTACACTGCGTAAACTTGAGTGAGCGGCGCATAATACACAAGTACCAAAATTCCTTCCCCTACGGAAATTAAAAAAATAAAAGTTTAATAAAATTCTCAAATTTTGAAAGTATTATTTTCCACAGGGGGGGGGGGGTATTTTCCGGGGAAGTATTTACCGGGGTATTTTTTGGGGGGAGGGTATTTTCCGCGGGGGTATTTTGCGGGGGGGTATTTTTCGGGTGGGGAGGGTAATCACCGGTGGGGGGGGGGTTAAATGCCTAGAACTGTCCCGGGATTCAGAGGGTTGATGGGTCTACAGCCTGGATAATCTGTAAGACCATCCTGCCTTTCCCTAAAAGGCTAAGAGTCACGTGCCTTCAACATATAGTCCATTTTTCCCCCGACAACTTAGTGTGGAAGTGTGGTCTAAGAACTTTAGGAGGGGGCACATTTGATTGTAAATTAAAAGTTCGAGTCACTTTTTAAGAATTAAAGTGAAGAAAAGTAAAGAATTTAAAAGGATATAATTTTAAGAATTTAAATTATATCCCTAAGTTCTTTTTTTTGCAACAGGACTAAGCGTTTCCACCTCACCCGGCACTCGAACAAAGCTTCTGGTGATAGTCTCCCTTGACGGCTGGTCTAGCACCAATTCTTCAGGGAACATTAACCATTGCTTGACTTGATACACCTGCGGCCGAATTTGCAGAAATCGCCAGGAGGCTCCAGATCTTGCTTTACTAACAATCACCAGTTTTTTAGTTGTCCTCCTTTTCTTCTACGCCATGTTGACAGGGGTTCAGTTAGAAGTGTCTGTTTAATGGGGCGATCACCGAGGCGTAAAACGTATCAAACCCAGCAGATTTCAGATTAAAAAAATTATCAAGCTTTTCAAGCTAGAGACTATTAGTGGCGAGTTGGTAGTTTGTTGTGTCGTTCAAATAAAGACCTTATGATTTCTTTGTATTTATTCGTAGACAGTTAGAAGTGTCTGTTTAATAAGGCGATCACCGAGGCAACGTAAAACGTATCGAACCCAGCAGATCTCAGATAAATAAAATTTTCAACTTTTTCAACCTAGAGCCTATTAATGGTGAGTTGGTAGTTTGTTGTGTCGTTCAAATAAAGAACTTATGATTTCTTTGTTTTTATTCGTAGCCCGTGGTCGGCTGCAAAATATGTCACTGCGTCAAGCATTTACTGGGTTGAGTTTGGGCCCGGCGCGAGAATGTTCACGCAGCTTCGTAGGCAAGGTCCATCTGCTGACGTTTCTACTAACTACTATTCCTTCAAATGTCTGGAGAGCGTAGTCATGGATCAAATCTTGATCGTAGTCATGGATCAAGTCATGGATCAAAGCAGTAATTGAAGAGGACCAATGAGAGTATATAGCCCTGTTTCACACCCCAATCCACATCGAATAGTGGTAACTATTCCCCATAGACCCTAGTTCGGGACGTACATCCTTCACATTAGGCTTCTACAAATTCTTGTGGCATCCCGTCTTCAGGAAGAATCTTCTACGGGGTTTGTCATTCAACTGAACCGAAGACGGCAACGTCGTCTATGAACGTAGTGATAAGAGGGAGGTTGTATCCAGGGTTGCCACCAGCTCAAGAAAAAATCCGTGGCAAGCATAAGAAAAAAAATCCATGGCAAGCGTAAGAAAAAATTCCATGGCTTGTCCATGGCAGCCCACCCCCAGGGTTTTCATAAGCCGAAGAAAAAATTCATGGCACGCCCTACTGCCAAAGGTAGGAACAAATTTGCCGCTCGCGACGCTTCGCGTCGCTCGCAGATATGGCTTTTCGATGACACAGATCTTCGTATACATGTAACGCAAAAGTGCACGTTTTTTTTTTTTTTTCATGTGATAGGTCGTCGAATACGCTGGATATTTCGACGTATCTCGCAAACCAGCAAAATTTAGAATATTCCGTCATTAGGGAGAAACCGTGAATAAATGCAAAAACCGTGAGATCGCATGTGTGTGAACCAAGAATAAAGCTAGGTTCTGACCAGAAGTAAATAACCGTTAAAGAAGTAAGAAACTGCCGTAAGCGCAATGAAGGTCTCAAATCAGGCTAGACCCGCGCGTCTGTTTTCTTCCGGTTGATTTCTTCGTACGAAAAGATAGGCGATTCAGCCGAAAAAAAACGTTTGCATGAAGAAACGTGGGGGGTATAGCCTGATTAGATGCGCTCGACTTTCTTACTTCTGTTACGGTTATTTACTTTTGGTTCTGACAGAGCGGGTTTCCGATTCGCGCCCCGACTCGACTGTTTTGCAACATGGAGATAAATGGCGTGTTGTCGCTAGGTGACGAGAATCAAAACTGTTGCGATTTCCCTCTCTGTTGATAGAAGTACTTTGTTGCACAAGAATGAATAGCTGAGTGACCTTGTGCCTTGAACAGAACTTAATCGATGCACGACATTTGGAAAATACAAAAAAAAAGAAAAATTATATATGCATTCTACATTCTATAACCAGTTTTCCAATCCCAATCAGAAATGGTTTATTCGTGAACTTCAAATAACAATAAAGACAAGTTTGCATAGCATAAACACTGACACGAACCTTGTAAATCCATATCATAATTTTGGAACACCGACTTATCTTAGGGAAGAAATTTGGTAGTACACTTAGTCACAGGTAGTACACAAGATTTTCCATGACTTCGTGAAGAAACTTGACTAAAACTAAAAACGTGGACGACTAAAACTAAAAATATCTGGAACAACTAGCTGCCTAAGCTATGGAGTGTACTATTACAGTGTGGCTTCTAGGATGCTTCAGTTTGTGTCATAAGTAAGGAAAGGGGAGAACTAGACGCGGCGATTAGGCGCGAAAAAAGCAGGGGTAGATTTATTTTTGTTTTGTTTTTGGGCATGGTTAAAACTGGTCAAAACAAATCACAAGCCAGAAGTTTTGAATTTCCCGCAATTCTTGAGCACTTCTGCTGGAGCACCATCTGCGGCCACAGATGTAAGAGTAGTGAGACAGCTGGTCCGCTAACCCATTTCAGCTCGCCGTAAAGATTAGTTTTCTGAGCGACACCAATTCCACACCATGTGAAAAAAAATCCATGTATTCTTGAAAAATCCATGTTTTTTATTGAAAAATCCATGGAAATCTATGGCGTTTCTAAAATCCATGGCAGGAGTTGAAAAATCTATGTTTTCATGGATAAATCCATGGCGGTGGCAACCCTGGTTGTATCTTCCGCATTGTTGTATGATCAAGTGGAGGGCGAAAATCGGATCTGAGCATCCTCTGAATGACCGGGATCTGGACCGGTTTTCCCGTGTTCACTTATCTCTCACTGTTTAAAATCTCTGTAGTAGAATAGCGACCAATAATTTGGCTGCGATGTCAATGAGAAATATCCCCCAATAATTAGCCAACTCTGTTTTTTTTTTTTTTTTTATAGACGGGGAGGAGCGTTGAAATTTTACAGTCCTTTGGGAAAATCTTGGTTTTCCATATTTCTGTAAATAACGGCAGTAGCTTGTTTGCAATTAGATACGGGGGAGTCGAAAGCCACCAGGAGATTTGTGTCGCCCGAGATTTCGAGTGGCATTGATATTTTGTCAAGATCTGGAGAGATGTGTTTATAACAACTGGCTCCTTCGATAGCAAGGGTGGCGTGTTTTCCCCTTCTACAGTCACATTTACATTACGGTATGGAAATTCACTAAAGTGTATTTTCCATCGCTTGAATTTTTGGGCATAATCGGTTATGGTGTTCCCTTGTTTATCTTTGATAGAGTCGGGTATAGAGGATTTCTTTCCAGTAGATTCTTTAAGAATTTGACATGTGGGTCTTGAGTCGTAGTTTCACGCTGCGTTTGGTAGTTTATGAGCGACTCCTTCCAGTAACGGATACGATCTTTTCTTACGCTTTACTTCATGCAGCTTCTCAGTTCCAGTCTACATTGTTTGCCTAGGTGGCATGAAGAACATCGTTATTCAATCAGCAGTAGAGATTTTTTTGAAATACAGCTCTATTAAAAGGGGTAGGAGTAGTCAAGCACATCGAAAACCCCTCCAGTAGTAGAGGTCTTAAACTACAGCCACTTTCCTTCAGGGTATTTTGGATCAGTTGGTAGTTTATCATATCTGGAGCTGAAGGTAAAACTCATGTTTCGCTTCATCAGAGTTCAGTTTGGCAATGTTTAGTCTTCTCAATGGTGTCTGCTTCTTCTTCGTGCTAAGGTGGAGAAGGATCTTTGCTCCCACGAAGGTAAGAGCGCTGCCTGCTCTGCATTCAGCATAGGCTCCCCTGAAGGCACGGGCAACTAAAGCATAGCTTTGCCATCTCCTATTGACTATAATATAATCTATCTGGGATGTGGTGACATTATCATTGGAGTATCAGGGGATGTGTTTCAAAGTCTTGTGTTGAAAGAGAGTTTTCAACCACTAGTTTATGGTCGTGAGCAGACTGGATGATGCGCTCATCATTTTCGTATCGTTTTCCATATTTGTATCGTATCTGATTGCATCTTGGAGTTACTGGTCAGCTAAGCCAACTCTGCCGTCCCGATCTCCTGCTACTATGAAGCAGTTCTGTTTTGGACAACTTTTTAGTGTATGCTCTAGCTCCATGTAGAATGAATCTTAAGGGGTCTTTGGCAGCATTACGGGTGTGCATATACTGCTATGAATACCTTAACTTTTAAGCAAACTTGATAGATTCTCACAGGGAAAGAGGAATAAGCGAAGGGCAGCTATCGACACAATAGGAACCCACTCAAGAAGGACGGAATGAGCTAAAGATTTCAGCATAAATCCCACTCTATGAAGTCCTGATCCATCCTGTACTCCAAAATTCAGAAATGGAAATTCTCATCTGATTCAGCTATGAATATCTCTTCATACAAGACACCTCTGATCCTCGTCTCGGAAATGCAGACGACATCTGATTTGTATTTATGCAATTCATAGGCCATAACCTGGTCGGTTGTCTGATCTTTCGTGGATCTTACGTTCCAAAAAACACTACAATAATCTTTTTGGTTTGATTGACTTGAGTTGGGATGGTTAGCTCATTTATCGGCAGTAGATTTCCAGCTATTGAGACCATTCATACTTTTACTCAGAAAATAAGCTGGAATTTATTTAGCCGGAAGCTTCCCGGGCTCACAGTACCCTGTATACGTTGGCATTCGACTGCGTCAGGCGTGTAACTCGTCAAAAGGTCTACCGGACAACAGCTTTGAGGTGCTCAATTCAGGCTTCCCATCGATTGTTAGGGACGGAGCAAATTCAACCAATAACTGCAAGCACCTCACAACCAGGATACAAACAACCTTTTCACACCCCATTGCTCGTGAAAGGGGGGGGCGGGGGTAAGGAGCAAAAGAAAAATTTTTGTCCACCAAAAAGTTTTGCACTATGGGTCCTATGGCACAATCTACGCAAGGTGAAGTAGTAAAGTAAATGAAAAATATTATGCATTGCCAGGTCATTAAAATAGCTTATCTGCAATATCTTGAGAACGGCTCGGGAGACCAAGTTGAACTTTCAAGGATTTTTCGTGTTCGGGGGGAAATGAGCCTGTGGATCTTGGATTCAACTTGCGGAAAGGGGCAGAGAAGTGCCAGGCACATTTTGACTCAAATCTTCCTGAAAGTTTTGGCGCTTTAAGCCCCAGTGAAACTAGATTCTCAGGGAAGTAGCTACGTAAAGGGAAAGACGCTACATGTGCTCAGGGTAACAAAATAAAGTTCTGGCCATATCTCAAGAACGGCTTGGAATATCAGGTCGAAACTTTCTTTGTGTATTGGGGTGTCAAGTGAACCCACAATTTTAAATTCGGGCAGGGAGTAGAGGTAACCCAAAGACACTGTGCGTATCTGTCATCAAAATAGAATATATTTAATATTTTGTAAGCAACAAGGGGGATACGGTTGAAAATGTCTGGTAGCGTATGTTGGTTTGTGGAGACATCAAATTTTGGGTGGGAAGGGGGGGGGGCGGGGGTAAATATTCTACGTCTCCGATTCACCTAAGAACTTTTGCAGTATAAGTGCTTACGGGAACTAGAATCTATTCACGTCCAAGCAGCAAGGTAAACCAAAAGAAACTATATGTTACCAGGTTATTAAAATAATGTATCTGAAATATTTTGGAAACAGCTTGAATTTTAAATATTCTACGTCTCCGATTCACCTAAGAACTTTTGCAGTATAAGTGCTTACGGGAACTAGAATCTATTCACGTCCAAGCAGCAAGGTAAACCAAAAGAAACTATATGTTACCAGGTTATTAAAATAATGTATCTGAAATATTTTGGAAACAGCTTGAATTTTAAGCAAATTTTGTAAGAATTCAGTCATTATGTTAGACTAGCAGTAGTTTCTTTGGAATAGATTTTAAATATCAGTTTTACTATAGAATTCCTGATGGATTGAGAGAGGATTATTATTCACACAAATTGATAATTTGCGGAAACAGTTGCCCTCTATAGGACTGAACCCTTTCTGACCTCCATCCTGTAAACAATCTTCAATATACACGTATCTTAGTCCTCCATTTTACTAACAGAATCTTTCTATGTTAGCTTTTATTGTTACTGTTTGTTCAAATAAATACACATCAAGGTCATTTATTAAACAGACTTCTGTTTTTTTTAACTAAGACAAAAAAAGACAACACGAATTAATATATCAAGATTTGTTTCCTCAAATTTTGTAATTTATTGTCCCCTTGTGCCTGAAATTTAAATTAAGTGTACATGACTTGAAATTTTAAGCAAATCACCGTGAAAATTTTGGTTTTTCGCCCTAAGAATCAACATAGCCACATTTTCTTCAATAATTAGTAGTCTTCGTCAAGGTCTCCTTGGTCCAGTCTACTTACCCTAAAAGTTTAACATCGATCTGAAGTGTGTTTGTTCCAGTATGCATGTTCCGTAATTTGCAATCCTGCAGGAGACAAAACAAACGCCGGCCTATTTTGGGCGTCATAGGTTGATGCAACAATTTTTTCCTCATAACTTTTGTGTTTACTAATGTTCCCTTGTTTCTCTGAACATGACCTGTAGGTAAGCCAATTGAGCCAAAGTGGACAAAAACAAATTTTGTTTACCTTGTTTCAGGTGTCGCACATCGAGACAGCCAGTTTTCAAATAATGTTTTCATCGAGACTTATCTGGCCCAGTCTATATGCTCTGTAAATTACAACCCTATCAGAAACGAAAAAAGCTTGGGACCATTATTGGACGTCATGAGCCAAATATAGCCAAAATTAATCTCAAATTTGTTTTCTGCAAAGGGGTTTACCTAACCAAGAAACTTGTATGTAATTTTCAGGAAGACTAGAAAGACAAAACTAAAGGCCTCGCTTTTTTGCGTCTAGAATCTTTCAGTTTCTAGAATCGAACCATTTTTTTCGAGTTTTCTGTACATGAGTCACCTTAACCCAAAACCTTATATTATGAGTTCCAAGCTCCCAGGGAAAAAATATCGGTATTTCTTCGGACGAACCAATATTAACGAGATAAAAACGCTTTAGCATTCTTGTCGCTTTCCCTAAAAATAATATGTGAAGTGCCCTTGCCCTTTCTAAACATTCTTTGAAAATTTTAGCTGGATCTTCCTTGTTGGTCCTTGCATAAAATAAGTGCGCCGTTTTGGTCAGTAGGCAACACATTAAGGGTAGACTCATAGTGGGAAGAGGCTCATGCGAGAAAGGTCCATTTCCCCAAGACAATTCACAATGTCTATGGAATTACCTCGCTACTTGACCATGAATATATTATAGGTCTCATAGGGACTTATAGTGCGAAAACCTTTATATCGGAAAAAAACCTTGTTACTCTTCCCCCGTTTACCCTCCCCTTCCAGCTAAAATCGGAGATACACTTTGCCCAGCTAATACTACCTTAAAAATTTAATTTGACAACTCAAGTAAAACCAAAGATACTGTATATAGGCTATTTTTATAGCTAAATGCCACATAATGTCCAAGATCATATCACTACTCAGACGCGAATAGATTCTCATTCCCACAAGGGCGTTTAGTGCAACAACTCTTTATGTGGATTGGAGACATTGAACTTTCAGCCTCTCCTCTTCTTCCTGACACCAAATTGGAAGTCCCTTTCCATTCCCATACTACTACTACTACTAACAACTCATCGCAGCACCAAGCCGCCTGAGGCCAACACAGCTACGCACGCTCCTCCTCCACCCCAATCTATTCAAAGCCTCCCTTGTTACACCCGCCCACGAAGTTCCCATTTCCTTTAAATCTTTCTTTATGACGTCCTCCCACCCCAGACGGGGAAGACCTGCTTTCCTTTTAGCCCTAGATGGTTCGCAGAAAAGAACAATCTTTGGAAATCTGTCATCCTTCATCCGCACAACATGCCCTAACCACCTCAACCTTTCTTTCATTATAGACCTAGAAAGCGGTATTGAACCACATTTTTCGTATAGCCTATTGTTTGAAATACGGTCAGTCAGCCAGGTACCCAGAACAATCCTTAAGCAATTTCTCTGGAAAACATCTAGCAAATCTTCATCCGCTTTTCGGAGCGTCCATGCTTCAGAGCCATATTTGACCACTGTCATTGACCACTGTCAAGATTCTAATCTTGGTTTGCAGACTTATCTTCCTATTCTTCCAGACTTTTTTTAACTGTGAAAAAACACCCTGAGCCTTGGCTATTCTATTTTTAACATCTTCACTGCTCCCACCATCTTTACTAATAATACTACCAAGGTAAGTGAAGCTGCCCACCTGATCAATCTTTTCATTACCCAACGTCACCTTTTCATCTTCACTTATTCCTAGCCTTAGTGACTTAGTCTTCCTAACATTGATTTTTAAACCAATACTAGCACCCTGAACTCGCAAAACCTCTAAAACTTCATTCATTTTGCTCACGCTTTCATCTAGGATGCATAAATTATCAGCATAATCCAAGTCCAGGAGATTTTTTCTTCCCCATTGATACCGTGGTCTCCCATTGCCTTTCCTGTGCTCCTTAAAACAAAGTCCATCAAAATAATCCATATAAAGGGGGATAGAACACAACCCTGCTATCTCCTGATTTAATACAAAACCAGCTGCTAGCCCCATTTCCTACCTTAACCGCAGCAGTGTTATTCTCGTACATAGCACTAATCACTTTAATATATTTGTCTGATATGCCATACAAGGATAAGACCTTTACTAAAGCTCTTCTACAAACAGAATTGAATGCTTGTATATAATCAATAAAACTGAGGACCAAAGGTGTTTGAAAACTCAGGCATTTCTCAATTATTAGCCTAAGAGTGAAAATTTGGTCAACACATCCTCTACCTTTTCTAAAACCACACTCCTCTTCTCTTAAAACTTTGTCTACGGCATCTCTCAGTCTAAAAAGTATCATATTACTAAGCAATTTGCTACCTACAGAGACCAGACTAATGCCTCGATAATTACCACACTCACTTTTATCATCTTTCTTATAAAGTGGCTTAATTAAGGTTTTTCCTAAAATCGTTAGGTACTTCCCCTTTTTCAAAAATCATATTCATAATCTTCAATAACTTATTTCTAACCTCAGAGCCACCATATTTAAGAAACTCATTTACTACCCTATCAGCACCTGGAGCCTTATTATTCTTTAATCCTTTTAGTACTGTTGCTAATTCCTCCTCACAAAACAAATTTTCCGTTACATCCAAAGGATCATCAACTTTCTCATTTTCCTCTATATTTTTTCATGTAACTCTATCTCAGTTAAGCAAGTTCTCAAAATGTTCGACCCATCTCGCTATAGCTTTTTCCTTATCGCTAATTGCCACTCCATTCCTATCTTTAACTGGGACAAGTCCAGATTGACAACTACCTCTCAATTTATTAACGTGCCAGTACAATATTTTACTATTATGCCGTCTAGCTGCATCTTCTAAATCCTCGGCAATTTTATCCATGGCCTCCACTTCACACCTCCTTAGTTCCTATTTCAATGCTTTCTCCACTTTCTTTACATTTCTTTTGTTTTCACGCGATCTATCACTCAGATAATTCTTGTACAAGTCCTTCCTCCTTTCTATTAAACATAAAGCTTTTTCACTAATATTCTTAGCTGCAGTTCTAGCTTTCTTCCCTAATACGCCTTCAGCGACTTCACAAATTATTTTTCTAAAATCATTCCAACCATCTTCCGCATTTTCAAATCTTAAACTCTCAAGTTTGGCATTCAACTGTTCCTGGAAAGTTTCTCTCAAATTATCACCCTGGAGTCTACCAACATCATAACTTCCTGGAAGGTAATTACCCTTCCGATATTTCAGCTTTAAATTAACCCTAGACACTACTAGATGGTGGTCTTTACTTTTAATATCAATAACAGCACTCATATATACCCTAGTATCTTGTATTGATCCTGCCAGTCTTCGGTTTACTATAACATAATCAATAAGGTTTGCTGTCTTACCATCACGTGATTACCATACATTCCCATAGTACCTAAAATTTTTATACTTCACCTGTCAGCCAGGTCCTGAGATACTGTAGATATGCTATTCTAATAGCCTGAATACGCACCGTGTCTTTAGATTTAGCTCTCCATGATCGCCTAAATCAAAATCTGAGTTTCGGTTAGCCTCTCAATTCCGCCAGAAGCTTCAAATTGATTTCCCAATCCAGTTATGGTGAATACCTTATTTTGTTAACCAGGATACAAATAGTGGCTTTTGATTTGCATTGCTGCTTCACGGTGAATATAAGCCACCACCCCCCAAGTTCCGATGACAACCCGTTCAATATGAAATGACATAGGAAAAAATAAATTTGGCCCTTTTCTGGTCCTAAGGTGGACCAAGAGTTCTGGGAAATCGATATAATTTTCCATTTTATCTTCTACACTGGGGTCCCTTTAGCCCAAGGATTCCCCTTAGTGATCAGGAAAAACACAAACAACAAACATCAAAATGTATAACACCTTTTTTATACCAAGAGAATAATCCCTAAAAGTTTCAAATCGATCCTACCCCCTACATGAAAAAATCCCCTGAATTTTTTTTTCTTCCTAACAGTTAAAGTCCTCGTCTTTTTTTTTTCATGTTGTAATGCCAACTTGGTCTCTCCTGTTTTCTCTACTTTCTTGGTTTCTGTTTATCGCTATCATTATTATTACTACCTGTTTTTTTAAGTTTTCGTTTTACTGTATTCTAGCGTTTATTCTCCTTTATCTTTACTTTATATGTATTGTGTGATTTAGCGTATTGTTTATGGTTCTTTCAGTGTTTTATTATTGCAGTGTGTGGCCTAGAGCAAACCAAGCTTCTTGGGCCGAGTAACGGTTTTATGTCTGTAATAGTTCTGAGTTCTTTATTTAACAATAAAATTCCTAAGCAAAACTTCAAAACAATCTCCCCCATAAGGCTCCATGGCCAGGAAAGAACAGGGGAGAATAAAATACCAACACAAAAAAATATAAACAAGATAAAAAAAAAATCCAGTCGTCCACCTTAATAATCCCCAAAATGACAAGCTAGGAAGCGGGTAGCGCATGATTTCACCAACTCAATTAAATATCCCACTCAATCGAGAGACACTAACTCCAAGGGAAACCGGAAGAAACTTACTTTCTAGCTAGAAATTCTCTAACATAATTTTTTAACATACTAAACGAGTGGCAGCTTCGTGCAGACTCTGGGAGTGTGTTCCAGATCCTGTTGCAAGCTGTCAGAGGGTTGAAGTCATACCTCACTGATGGTTTATGAAGAATCTGTAAATTGTTGGAAGTGCGTAGATGATAAGTCGATTGATCAGAAACAAAATATCTATTATAAAATAGGGCAGCAGGAAGATCACCGTGCAACTGTAAAAAAAAAAAAAAATGAAAGAAGAACAAGAAAAAAATAGAGATATTTCAAATCAAGCAAGGGTTTAAGTGAAGATTGGTTAGTTTCCTGAATAAGAGTTCTTGCTTTATCACAAAGTTTTGAAAGTGGCTTCAGAGACGAGGGAAAAGTTGACATCCAAGTAACAGAACAACATGAAACATAAGATTGAACTAGGCTACAGAACAAGATTCTAAGAATCAAACCATGAAATATGTGTTTGAGCTGTTTAAGGATTCCGATACAACTGGAGACTTTCATTTTAATCACGTCAATATGTTGTTTGAAGGAAAGATTTTCGTAAAGCAAGACGCCTAGGAATCGAACGTGCCAATCCTTAGGTTTACTTAGAGAACCTCTTGATACGTGTATTTCATTTGTCAGGGCAAGCCTTTGAGACTCTGGAGAAAATGAGAAAACATGACTTTCCGACATTTAAGGCAAGATAATTTACATCAAACCACTAGATAACTCTTTCAAAAAGGGCTATCATCTTTGAACGAAGATCAGACTCAGTTCTACCAGCTGTGGCAAGAGTACTGTCATCAGCAAAAGCTATAAGTGCATCCGGTAAAGACGAACTCCTGTCACAATTAGTGACGGATGCTGGTTGACAAAGACAACAAATGGTAGATCCTTGTGAAACGCCAAACTGCATTCCAGAAGGGTTAGAAAAGTGCAGATCAACCGATATGACTCGACCAGATAAATATGATAGAAACCAAGAACAAGCATTCCCTCTTATACCATTATGAGACAGTTTCCGAAGAAGAATCTTGTGTGTTAATGAGTCGAATGATTTTCTTACACTGAGGAAAAGAGCAGCAGGTATCAGACCAGAGTCAAGAGCTGAATTTAAATAATTCAAGAGATTTGCACGTACATGCTCAGTTGAGTGCTTTGCCCTGAAACCTTACTAAAAATCATGGAAAAATTGTTTGGCATTCAACGCAACAGTAGTTTTCTTCTGATTAATTAAAAAAACTTTTTCCACAAAATAAGTTTTTCAAAGAAAAGTAAAGAACTCCATTAAACAAAAAATGAGCAAAAATAAAATAAAATAATCTACCAAGCTCGAAAATGCCACAAATCAGCATCGATAAATAAATGAAACCCAAAACGAACAGAATTAACAATAAATAACCGAGTCAAACCCAAAACGAGCAGAAATTAACATAAATTGGGCTTAAAACCCCTATGCCCTCCCAATGCCAGAACAAAATTTGCACTTTACTAAAAAAAATACAAATGAATGTGCATTGTCAGCTTAATATACATATACTGATATTTAGTAAACAAAATGTTAAAATTATTCGATTTATTAAAGTTATAAAAGTAAAAACATTTATGTTTTTTTCAGTAAAGTGCAAATTTTGTTCTGGCCTTGGGAAGGCATAGGGGTTTTGCACCCAACTTATGTTAATTTCTGCTCGTTTTGAGTTTGACTCGGTTATTTATTGTAATTTCTGTTTGTTTTGGGTTTCATTTATTTATAGATGCTGATTTGTGGTAGTTTAGAGCTTGGTAGATTATTTTATTTTATTTATTCTAATTTTTTGTTTAATGGAGCTCTTTACATTTCTTTGAAAAACTTATTTTGTGGAAAAAGTTTTTTAATTAATTTCTGTTCGTTTTATATTGACATAGTCTTTTCAGGAAAAAAGAAAATAATACTTTAAATCTTTTCGTTTTTTAAAACTTTATAGTTTGGCTTGCTATTTGTATGCTGGAGAAAATATTTCAGCAAATTTTAACAACATACACCATTTTAAAAATCTGGACACAAATAGTACTGTTTAACTTAGTTTCATACCTCCTCTAGTTGACCTGAAATGGAAAGCTTGATACCATTCGCAAAAAAATCTGTTTACTTTCTTTGATAGCTTTGATACACTTACACTATTTTGATTTGGTTCAATTTTAAGAGCAGAAGTAGCCTCGAAAGTTTGAACACAATACCCTCAGTCGTTTTTGGGATACTACTGAGATGCCTTATTGGGAATTAGCATTATCAAAGTGCATTTTGATTTAATCTTGAGGCAACATTTAGTTTTTAAACATAATGGGCAAATGGGAGGGTGGGAGTGGAAGGGGGATTAGTAGCCCTCCAATCACTTTCGACTATTAAAAAGGGCATCAGCCCTTTCTCTTTCCAACCGATTGATTTCCTTTTAAAGTTCCCACGACAACTCCTTCGATATGAAATGTCCTGGTCTAAACAACAACAACAAATATCACCAATCACTTTCGACTATTAAAAATGGTACGAATTTCAAATTAAATGAGCCCTTTTCTGAAGTTTCTACGACAACGTCTTATATAAAAACCTTATTTGCCCCCAGGACATAACGTAAAACCCTTGCCCTGAGGACCGTGGCGGAGTATCCTCCTCAAAAACATATTTTCTATCCGTAAATCAACTACGCTGAACAAAATGGGTATCTCAAAATTTTTATTGGATGTGCTTGGGGGAATGATGGGCGTGCGGGGGGCTAGTTGCCCTCCAATCACTTTCGACTATTAAAAAGCGCACTAGCCCGTTGAATTTACAATCGAATGAGCTTTTTTTGATGTTTCTACGACAACACCTTCCAATCAACGCCTTTTGATTGGATGTGTTTGGATGAATGATGGACGTGGGGGGGGGATAGTTGCCCTCTAATCACTTTCAACTATTAAAACAGGCACTAGCCCTTTGAATTTCCAATCAAATGAGCCCCTTTTGAAGCTTCTATGACAACGCCTTCTATAAAAACCTTATATACCCCAGGATATAACTTAAAACCCTTGCCCTGAGGGTTGTTGGGGAGTGTCCTCCTCAAAAACGTATTTTCTATCTGCAAATCAACTACGCTGAACAAAATAGCCATCTCAAAATTTTAATTGGATGTGTTGGGGAGAATGATGGGCGTGGGGGAGGGGCTAGTTCCCCTCCAATCCCTTTCCATAATTGAGAATGGCACTATTTTTTCTAATGTCTCACCGAATAAGTCTGTTTTGAAGTATCTATAACGGTGCTTGATCTAAAACCTTAGTATGTCCCCAGGGCACAGATAACAATCATGACCCCTAGGACTTTGGGGGAGTTCCCTACTCAAAAACCCGTTTTATATCTGGAAATCAACTACGCTGAACAAAATGGGAATCTCAAAATTTTGATTGGATGTATTTGGGGTAATGATGGGCGTCGGGGGGACTATTTGCCCTCCAATCACTTTTGACTATTCAAAAGGGCACTAGCCCTTTGAATCTCCAATCGAATGAGCCTGTTTTGAAGTTTCTACGACAACGCCTTCAATAAAAACTTGATATGCCCCCATGGCAAGACTTAAAACCCTTGCCCTGAGGGTTGTGGGAGAGTGTCCTCCTCAAAAACATATTTTCTATCAGGAAATCAACTATGCTGAACAAAATGGCTATCTCAAAATTTTGATTGGATATTTTTGGGTGAATGATTGGCGTGGGGGGCTAGTTGCCCTCCAATCGCTTTCGACTATTAAAAAGGGCACTAGCCCGTTGAATTTCCAATCGAATGAGCTTTTTTGAAGTTTCTACGACAGCGCCTTCTACAAGAAATTATATGCCCCCTGGGCATAACTTAAAACCCTTTCCCTGAGGGTTGTGAGGGAGTGTCCTCCTCAAAAACATATTTTCTATCTGGAAATCAACTATGCTGAACAAATTGGCTATCTCAAAATTTTGATTGGATGTATTTGGGGGAATGATGGGCTAGGAGAGGGGGAGCTAGTTGCCCTCCAAACAGTTTCAACTATTAAAAAGGGCACTAGCCACTCCAATTTCCAATCGAATGAGCCCTTTTTGAAGTTTCTACGACAACTCCTTCGATACGAAGTGCCCGGATTGAGAAAAAAAACACATTACCCACATCGTTCTTTACTTAGGCAGCGCTAGCGCGCTGCCTATGATACACTTAAGACAAAAAAAATAATCTATTAGAGTTTCTGGGACACATAGTGAAAACTGGTAAGCATTATTCCTACCATTGATGCGTAATGAATACAAGTTGAATGAATCTGAATGAATACAAGTTGCATTCATTGAGAGACATTTTGACAAATAAAGCACACGGAGACACTTTTTCAGCTTTTGTTAGTAAGACTCTACTAGCAAAAATAATGAGTACATCTCAAGTTTCTCAGCTAAGGAAAGGTGATGTCAATAGATGCAGAGTTAACCGTGTATTAACGGAATTAACGCAGGGATATAACCTTGTACAGGCATGCAACTAGGAATCTGTTTCGGTGAAAGGCACAGGATTAGAAAAGGCATCAAAACTAGATAGAAAGGGGACAAAAATGTTTAAAAATTCGTAATAGTCTCCTAGATTTTTCGCCGGCACAAACTCCTTCCCTCCCCTGTATGGCCTTGTGCAGTAAAGTAACAGTTTATATTAAATTAAATTCTTTTGTCAAGTTACCTTGACATTTAGTGAGAGAGAAAAAAGAAACTTGTCTTGAGGCTTCCTGATCTCTGATTAATCTCTGCGATGAGATTAGAAGGTAAAATTCAAACTGCCCTTCCACAACGTTAGAAAGAGCAATGGACAATTTTCTTTCTAGTCGTTTGGTCTTGAAATTATATAAAGCCAGGTTATGACTCTTTTGCCACCAGCTTTTTTTTTAATTTAAGTTGTTGTTTTATTAAGTTGATTTCTTTTCAATTATTTCTTTTGTGTAGTAGAAAGCAGTGGCAATAATTGGGAGGGAGTGCATTTGAAAGCTTTAGATTTTGGAAAAACACCTCTAAGTGTTTTCATCAAAAATGTCTTCTTACGAACATTTTCATTGGAAAAAAACTGAAAAAATACCCTCCCCCCTACATTTAGCTGCTCCTTACATTTTCGTGAATTAACGCCACTGGCAGGCAGGCTAAGGCACAGATGAAATAAATCCATCGATACACATTGACAATTTCTTATCTCGGAAATTGCTTTCTAATTCTTTATGAGGCCTATGATCTTACAAAAGTATGTTTCATGAATCTGAGACCAAATACACTTCGGAATGGAAATGCTTTGACAACCCAGGCTTAATTATGGCAAATACATCCCAAAACTAAAGATGTGACTTTATTATTTGGCAGAAGGGGTGAGTAAAATAGAAATTACTGTCAGGAAAAAGTTCCTTAATCTTAAAGTAGTTAAGATAGGTGAATGAAACTTTAATATTTTTTCCGACACTTGAGGTGATTCCTGAAAGTTTCAGTCGCCTGGCTCTACTGCTTTCTTCAAATGTAAACATAAGCTTGTCTGGGAAGCGATTGTTTACCTTACTGCTAGAATTTGGTGAATTTGTCATGAAATTTATTTGAAAATCTCTTTTAAAGTGACAAGAATTATTTTAGGTGGCAAATTAGTCACATTTATTCTCCAAAATATAAACATTAAGCTTCGCTGATATGAATTTTGAAAAATGCAATATTTCGCAAAGGCAATTTTTTTAAGATGCATCAGGGGGGAGGGTAACTGGGAGATAGCATTCTGACTCTTTTCAATATGGCTTGAAAGACATCTTCGAAGTCGAAATTTATTGTTAGGCGGTGATTCCAAACAATTGAAAGTGATTAAATAACTACAACCACGATTCTGCTACGATAGCAACGAAGACGATGATGTCGTCCACAACAATGTTGACTATGAAAACCAAGGACTGTACGGTGATGATGTTTTTTCCTACTACAATTACATCGATGACGGCGACAACAAAAAAGGATATTGACGTCGACAACGACGACGTCAGTGGCAACATTCAGTGAAACCAATAACGGTGTTGACGACTGTTTTAATGATGAAAATCCTGATTCTGTCACTGTCATTATGATCATCTCTTCGGCACCATACACCCAACAGGATAATAAGGTCTCTCTCATATGATTCGTTTTAAACATCCCTTCCCAGAAACAAAGATAGAATTTACGCCTAAAATATTATTTTTGGTGTTTTAGATCTCCCACTCCTTCCTTCATACAATTTATAATTAACTAAACCTTTCCCAAAAATCTCGGCTCTGTCCACTCATGATCATTATAATTTCAGCCCCAGCATGACCATTTTATAGTTTCCTCAAAATATTTCTGTAAGCTTTTTCTCTCTATAGCCCCTGTCTCTCCCCCCAAAAAGCCTCCTCTATAAATTTGTCACACGAACCGTTTAAAAGTAAGTTTGACCTATTCTATAAACCAAATAGCAGTGAAAAGCCCGAACAAAATTAGTAGCTAGTTTAAAAGCTCAAATCCACTGAATTTTGAAGGCTCAAATGTTGTAACCTGACCAATTAAGTCAGAAATTGATTTTTATAAAAGCAATTAAAAATGCATCAACGCAAATTATAAGTTATAAAGAAGTTTGGAAATAATGGGTTCTAGATAAGAAGTTTTGAAATTGACCACCTAACTAAGAGCTGACAGAATTGCTGTGGATATAACGGATTTTGTAATACCAACTTCCTTGTTTCAAACAGAACGTATGGTCTGGGCATAAAGTATATATATCCCTGCTTTTACGATAACGCATCTTTGAACTATTTGTAGTACAAATTGATTTTTGGATCTTTTTGAAACTGTAAGTGTTTACAATATGATTTATTTATTTTTTCCATGTATTATGTTAGGGTTATGTTTATAACCAGAATCAAGTCCTGTATTATTGTCTGCTGTGAAGTAATAAAAGTTATCATATTATACCAGACCTCTCTATACAACATTATTTAAGCGTCTCGTCAATACTCAGTAGGTACGCTTCAGGCCGAACCTAAGGGTACGCTGCCCGAGTTTTAATCACCTTAGGGTCGTAACCATACCCCCTCCAAGGGCAAGGTTAACTTGACTTAATTCCCGTCCGGCCTTTGTGGCTGTGTTGGGGCTTCTTCTCTTCTGAGCAAATGATGAATGTGGCGACGGTAGTTCGCTCTGTCTGGCGCTAGACGAAGTAGCTGGGGGAGGTTATGGACCGGAAAATTGTCGGTCCATCTCTTAAGAGGTTGCCCTCTGGGCCGCGTGCCGTGATCCCGTCCTTCGAATGTGATTTTTGGAAGCTAGCTGACCGATATTCACTAGATATGGCCAAGCCAGAGGAGTTGTTGGCTTCTGACCAGGTCTATGATGGTACGGGGGTAACGGAGTAGTTTTCGGAGGTCTTCATTTGAGACTCGGTCAATGTAGGTAATCCTCGCAATGCATCTAAGGCATTTAGTTTCAAAAGCGGATATTCTTCACTCATCATCAGCCTTTATTGACCAAGTTTCACTTGAGTATAAGGCTATTGGGATTATGAGAGAGTTGAAGAGTCGCACCTTCAGAGAAGTTCATAGAGTCTTGTTTTTTCAGATTGGCAAGAGGTTCTTATAGCTGGCGCTTGCCCGGCCAAGTCTTCGTTTGATCAATCTCGAGCAGTCGTTATCAGAAGTTAGGAGGCTCCCTAGGTAGACGAAGGAGTCAGCATTTTCTACTGGCTCTTCTTTTATTGTTAGCTACACGTTTCTTGAAACAGGGTCTCTAGACACCCGCATAACCTTAGTTTGGAATGTATTAACGATCATCCCAAAGGCCTCGGTTGCTAACACTAGTTCGTCGGTGTCAGCTTGGAGTAGATGCTCTTGACTATTGAGTTTCTCGGCGTCATCTGCGTATGGCATTTTATCGATAAGCTTCCCTCCAATCTCTGCACCGTCAAAAGTTTCAGCAAATGATAGCGCTGCGTTGAGGAATCGGTTAAAGAGGTGGGGTGACAAGAGGTAACCTTGAAGAACACCCGCTGATGTCAGAAACTCCTCTGTCATTCTCTCGGGCGTCTGGACTTCGCTGACGAAATGTAAATACATGTCTCTTATTAGGATTACTATGTTTTCACGGGCTCCATAGCGTAGCAGGATGTGCCATAATCCATCTCGCCATATCAAGTCAAAAGCCGGATTGACATCGATGAAGAGTAGTAGCAGCTCTTTCGCAAACTCGATATGCTTCTCCATCATTTGCTGAGTGGAGAAAATCTGGTCTATGGTAGAGCGGTCTTTTCCGAAGCCTGCTTGGTATTCCTCTAAGATGAGGTTTGTCAGAGATTTCAGACGGTCAAGGAGCATTTTTGTAATAATCTTCGCCGGTTGGCTAGTTAAACTTATTGGTCTGTAGTTGTTACAGTCGCCCTTTTCCCCCTTTTTAAAAAGGGGGACGATGGTGGCTTTCGCCCAAAATCTGGGGAAGTGGTCCGTTTCCCAGATACTTGTTATGACTTTGTGATAGATATCGACCAGTTCTTCTGGGCCTGCTTTTAGTACTTCTGACTGAATACCATCCGGGCCTGGGGCTTTAGAATTTTTTGGAGACTTTATTGCTAAGAGCCCTTGATCTTGTAGTGGAAGAAGTCTTGGGTCTCCTGGGTACAGTGGTAGTGGAAAAGATAATAAGGTGTTCGGGTTGGGCGTTATTGTGAGTTTAAATTTTTTGCTGAAGTGGTCCTTCTGTCGTTTTCATCTTCCCTCGGAGTCCGGGATTGGGAGCCCATGTTTTTCTAACAGTATAGGAGCGGCCGAGGACTTCTTTTTTGACAGTTCACGGGCTTTTTTGTACATGAAGTGGCTATTACCTTTTTGAAAGGCACCTCTACAAAACCTACTTTACTACACAAATGTTTTTTGCTATCTTCAAATTAGTTTAGCTAAATGACTAAAATTTTCAGGAAGGAGTTCAGAATTTAAATTATTCAGGGAGAAAGTGTTTTAAGCTACTATATCAACCCCTTCCCTATTTCTAAGGCTTAGAAGATTATATAGAAGACACAGGCTGCCTGTCTTACCTTGGGTAAAATTTTGAATTTTTCGTTCGACTCTTCTTATTTTTGACTCTAGGTTTTTGAAAAAAAACGTTCTAATCATTCTGATAGGATTTTAAGCCATATTGAGATTTTGTCTCAGATTTGACTCACATTATTGCACAATCTTAAAAAATACTTAAAATCAAGATTTACGAATGAAGCTCAAAGCAGATTTCAAGGGTCATATTTGCGTTGTTAGGTCATTTTCAGTGCAATTTTTACTTTTATGACACGAGGTATGTCCAAGGCCACTAAAGGTCAGTGCCCCCTAGAAAGAAGAAGTATAGGGATGGATGCTTCTATAAACCTTGGTGAGGCGTAATGTAGGCCCTGGATCCATCAGTGGAAATTTCATTTCCCTAACTAGACTGCTTTCAAAGATAACACAAATCCTGTCTTGGCAAGTTTTACCCAGGTGACCTGTCTTCTATGCAGTTTTCTAAGCCTTAAAAAGATACTTACTTGGTATAGCGTGATATTGTTCTTGATCTGTAATGAAACCGGTTGTCTGTGTCCATTTGGAGATAATTAGCTTAGCCTGAGCGAGATTAACGGTAATTATGCAGGTATATCAGAGGCAACGCTGTAGCGTTGCCTATAGTAAAGGCCATACGGCTTCAATGTTTTATTATTTATTTATTATTTTTTTTCCCAAAGACACTTCATATGCAAGGGGTTCTCGAATAAGATTAAAAGCGGCTCGTTTGATCGCAAATCAAGAGTTCTATTTTCCTTTGTAATAGTCAAAAATGATTGAAGGGTACCTAGCCCCCCCCCCACGCCCATCATTCCCCCAAAAACATCCAATCAAAATTTTGAGATAGCCATTTTGTTCAGCGTAGTTGATTTCCAGATCGAAAAAATATTATTGAGGAAGACGCTCCTCCACAACCCTCAGGGCTGTGCCCTGTTATGTTATGCCCTGGGGGCATACAAGGTTTTTTATAGAAGGCGTTGTCGTAGAAACTTCAAAACAGGCTCATTCGATTGGAAATTCAAAGGGCTAGTGCCCTTTTTAATAGTCGAAAGTGATTCGAGGGCAACTATCCCCCCCACGCCCATCATTTCCCCAAACACATCCAATCAAAATTTTGAGATAGCCATTTTGTTCAGCGTAGTTGATTTCCACATAGAAAAAATGTTTTTGAGGAGGACACTCCCCCACAACCCTCAGGGCAAGGATTTTAAGTTATGCTCTGGGGGTATATAAGGTTTTTATAGAAGGCGTTGTCGTAGGAACTTCAAAGAATTAAATGCAGGTATATTTTAATTAAATACTTAATATATAGAGGGGGTTAGGTATTTAATACAATGTGTTCTAGGCGGCCTGCTTTCCATAAAGATCTGTCGTATTTTCTACAATTTTGTTACTAAACTATTGTATTTTCGTCATATTTTGGTATATTTTATTAGGACTAACCTAACTTCACTTCTTTGGTGTGGTCGCTATAACACGTAAGTACCCTTAAAATAGCGAAGGAATAAAGACAGGCGTTTTAAAACACTATTTCCCACTACGTCATGATTCAGGCTCTGGATCCATTACATGAGTAGAATGCGCCTTCTGGATTTGCTTAGACATATAGGAAATACCATGTTATTCTATAGAAGCTATAGGAAGACGTTTCTATAGAAGCTTTACACCATTTCAAAGAGATTCAGAGCTCCCTCACATGACCTTCTGGATTTGCTCGGAGGTATAGCAATTTCAATGCTATTTGCTCGGAGGTATAGCAATTTCTACATTATTCAATAGAAGCTTGACACCTTTTCAAAGATATTCAAAGCTCCCTCACATGGCCTTCTGGATTTGCCTAGACATATAGCAATTTCAATACTATTTGCTTGCCTGTATAGCAATTTCAACATTATTCTGGACCTTGCATAACGTATTATGAAGGACAAGTTTTTTCTGACGCAAATTACGAGATTTCTAGTTCATGATATATATGTCTTTTTTAGGGATAAACCTGTATTATAAAACCAGCGCGTCTTGTTTCGCTGTTAATATATTCAATTATTTTTTGTATATATTCAGCTTTCAGATTAGGATTTTCAACAGTTTGAATACTTCATTCAACCTATCAGTATCGGTATTTTTGCGATCATTTACATAGATATGGAAAATTCTAAGCAACTTCTGGAGAGTAAAATTTTCTCATTATTATAATAAAAAGAAATTGTCTCGTCATTAAGTTAAGGAAGAATTACCATCCCTATGTTTTTTTTTTTCACTGTGTTGTTACCTCTTTTAAAAAGCTTCCTTCTTTTAAATATTAAACGATCCATGTATTTCAATTTTAGTAAATATTCAAAAAAAAGAGAGGCATGTTCACTTTGATTTTCGGCTCGTTGTATATGAAAAATTGAAATAAAATTTGCATATTAGTTTCGGCAGATATGAAAGGTCGCCTCCCTCCTCAATATCTTGCTCTTTACACTAAAGTTCGAATTTCGTTCGAATCCCTAAGGTTGGTTAAGATATCTCTTTCGAAAAATGTTAAAAAAAAAGCGTATAGGGTGAGATATAGGCTAGAGGGTGAGTTCCTTATATACATAATAATTTTTTTAGTTTAGGCTATGTCCAGGAATCTTTTTCTTCCTTTTTTCCGTGATTTTAAGTATTTCGTAATTTAGGTATATAACTTTTAAAAGCTTTGCATATAATTGTCAACTTTTTTGTGTTTCGATACTATGGGATTGAGGGTTCAATGCCCCCTGTTAATATTTTGAATAAGTAAGAATTGAGCTAGCTAATTAAATTTTGTAATTTTTTTTTTATTTCAAATTTTGGGGGTTTAGTACCATAATATTCGTATGGACGCGAAGGAACATTTGAGCAGAAAAATATTGATTTGTAAAAAGTAGCAGGCATTCTAAAGCACTAATAGATTGAGCGCTACAAGTTTCAGAATCGACTTTATAGGTCAAATTATATCACGGGAAGAGGGTTTTAAAATCCCCCTTCCCTCCAAACTCAAAATTTTCCAAAATTCTACTTCAGAAGCTTTTTTAAATATTTGTAAAGCTTTAAGACATAGAGCACTACAAACATCAGAATTGACTTTATAGGTCAAATTATATCACGGGAAGAGGGTTTTAAAATCCCCCCTCCCTGCAAACTAAAAATTTTCAAAATTTCTATTTTAAAAGCTTTTTAAATATTTCTAAAGTGCTACAAACACCAGAATAAACTTTAGAGAGCAATTTATCTGTGAAAGAGGTTTTATTACGAAATTTTTTCTTCTTTTTTTTAAGAATGTTGAGCTGGATTCATGCCCTCCCTCCGAAAAGAGACCAAGACGGGATGATATCTCATCAATGCAAGTTGCAAGGCCAACAGTAATCAGATTTGTTTGTTCGTTGGACCAGCCGGGAGTCTCTATTCAACCTAGCAAGAAATTCGAGTCAGCCTCATCTGATCAAGATGGAGGGAACACTCATTTTTATGAATTGCCAGGGACTTCTGATGTACAAGTGCAGCCAGAACTTGTAAATGTATATATATTTTTTTTTTCTTTTCCGTATTTTTTTTTCAAAAATAAGACAAATTTTCTCAACCGCATAACTTAAATTTGTTTCTAAACTATTCTATATTCTTTCATTAACCAAATTAGCAGTATATAAAAGAATTGTTGTAACGCTGAAGTAGCAAATAGCTTATCATGCATTTCTATAAAACCTTACCTTGTAACTTCTCTTTTAAGCAAGATGTTTTTCTAATGCAATAATCCATTATTTCCTTAAACAAATAACTATTATTTCACAGTTGAAAATCGAACAATCATTCTTAAACTGAGATGCGTTTTGCAACCTAGCTTTTGTGTGTATATTTAATCCGTTTATAAAATGTCCCATCGAGAAGGGTGAATTTTTAATCCTACAGGTATAAATTGGAACCTTAATCGCTACAAAAGTGCATTTCAAACGACCGGATGTTTTTTATCTTCGACAAGATATTAACACGAGAAAAAAGGATTCTTAAAGGTTGTTTTCGAAAAGAATTTGAGACTGAAATTCTAGGGTCGTTATAATACACAAGTTCTATTTGAATGGTATTGGAAAGTCCTCTACCCTAGCTCAAAAGAGCACCAATCCTTCTACTCCCTAGGAAGCTCTCAGCCCTCTAAGGTCCCCCCCCCCTCCCTGTGTGAGCGGTACATGTGCCGCTTCTTTTTTTTCTGTATATCCGATAATTCCAATGCTTTACTACATATCAACTGAATTGTATTTTAACCCGTCAAAAAATTATGAGAAAATTAAGAATTTTTGAAGTAGAAATTCAAACATCGCATAAATTGTTTCCACAGCGCATTTCTATCTGACGCTGTTTCCGCAGCACGTTATAGGCTAATTGAATATAGGCTAAGGGGTTAGAAACGCAATTTCAACCTGTAAGAATATTTCGACGTGTGTGTGTGTGTGTTTGTGTCTGTGTATTTGTGTGTGTGTGTGTTCGTGTGTGTAAGTGTGTGTATATGTGTTTGTGTGTGTGTGAGAGAGTGTTTGTTTTGTGTGTGTGTTTGTGTGTGTGTGTGTGTGTGTTATTAACAAAATTTGTAATTTATTATACATTGTTTTGTAAATAATGCTATAAGCGAAAATTAGTAATTTATTATGCATTTCGTCAAAAACTTAATCCATTTATTTTCTAGTTTCAGGGGGAAGCTGTGAAAACTTCTGATTTCCCTGGTCCAGGATTTCAAAGTATCATGGTAATTGTACCTTTTCACAAGATGTTAGTGAAGGTACGTTATTTGATATCCACCTGGATTTTTAATTTACAGCTGAAGAAATGGACAGTCTTATGTAAATTGTTGGGCCTCATTCTTCCGGGGATACTTTTAATGAGAACTTTACTATTAGTGAATTAGATCCTGTACAAATAGGTACAGGACTTGAAAATAGTGCTATGTCCCGGAATTGCGTGAATTTTATTTGTTAGAGTCTGCTCTAAGTCATTTGCAAACATATAGGGTAGATTTTAGCTCCCCCGAGGAAAACGCGGGCATTATTTTAACTGACCCCGTGAAAGTTCTCCAAAGCTATATCGATAGAATTCGAGCACAAATTGAGATTCAGATTCAGAACTGGGGGGGTCAGGGAGGAAAAAAACCTTAAGTTAATCAAAAAGTGTACTGAAAAAAGGGGACATCCGGGTACATTTTTTATTTTCATTTTTCAACAAGTAGCTGGACATTCTATTCAGGTCTAAACAACTTTTAAAATAACTTCTTTAACTGCATAAAAAAACTAATTTTGACAATGGACACATTTAATGAGAGAGGAAGTGGGTCCACTATTTTATACATTGAACACATCGATCTGAATCTCATTAGATTTAAAAAAAACTTTATTTTAAGGAGAGGGCAAGGTAACAAAATAAAACACCACCCAGATTTGTTGACTACGGGAGGAGTTCAGGATTTCAATTCTGACACGGGGCTGCAATGTTTTAAATATGCATTTTTAATGGCAGCCAATAAAACATTATAAAATGGGTCAACAATGAAAAATATCGACAGACTTGCACGTAATGGTGGAAAAAATTTCCCTAAAGAATATTTTGATTGTTTAGAAGGAAAGTATCCGGTGTCCTTTAAAGAAATAAGCGAATTTAAAGAATTCGAGAAAGCAAATGAAAATCTTGGGGTGGGGGTGGTCGTTCTCCAGTATGACACTGAATTTGTATATGGGGGAAAAAACCAAATAAAAAAGGAGTTTTGTATTCAGTGAGGACACCATCGGTAGATAATGTTAAAAATTTGGTATGGAATATTTACGAGCTTCCCAAAGACGTTAATTCCTATGGTCAGTGTTTTACCGTTACTGCACTAAGTCGACTCCTAATAAGTCTCAAGGTAAAATATTTGGGGAACATTTTTATTGCCCCATGTGCCTTTCCCCATTTAGATCTGAGCGAACGTTCTCAGATCAGATGGGGCATTGCAAAATTCACGTAAATCAAAGAATAGAAATGTCTGCAGAAGGCAGACACTTTACTATTTAAAAATTTCCCAAAGTCACTTCTACAAGCTGATAAAGAGTCTTTGGACTGTGAAACAAGACTGGTTGAAGTATCAGGCCCATCAAAGCCAAAGATAGTCACGGAACACAAACTAGCTGCGTGTTCCTACGCACCTGCCCGTCATGATTCCAACAATAAAATGCAATTGGAAGTTTTTTTTTACTATGGACGAGGAGGGCAGCATGGACAAGTTATTGGTTTCTTTAATAAAAACAGAAAACGGGCCAATTTCACGATTACGTCATACCAATTACCCAATGAAATTGTCAGATAAAGAGCAGCTGGCGCTGGAAAAGGGGACAGTTTTCTGGGTCTGTAGGAATACTCTTACCCCAAAAGACGTAGTCCAGGACCATGATCACCTTATTGACCCTAATTAAACGGGGAAAATCAAATTTCTTGGGTGGGCTCACAATTCGTGTAATTTGAAAATTTAAGATCAAATTTTTCTACCTGTTTTTATACATAATACTAACTACGATCTAAAGTAAGTGCTACCTGCATTAACTCATCTTCGAAGAAATGCAATAATAGATGATGCAAGGGTGGTAAACGGCTTTACGTACAAAATCATAACTAAATAATCGGAAAAGTTGCTTGTTTTTAAATTTATGTGGAAACTTCTTGTAGCTGACATTGAATATACGCATAGATTTCATTGTTTAGATTCATGCGGTTTTTTCCCCAAATCATAGAGTAAATTAACTAAAGAGCAGAAAAAAAATAACAGCGGCAATGCTTCCGTCCTTCTCAAGCAAAAATTCCCAACTGGTTTGTATTACCTGTTAGTGGTCAAGGACATACAGCCTTAAGAACTTTATTTCTCTTTTTCAAGATCTGCCGAGGAAACTATTCCTTCAATTTAATTGTTTCACGACAGCATTCACGATCCTAGGTGCACTCCATAGGACTACATTATTGCTACAAAAGTTCGGGCAGAGGAAGGGTGTAAAAACTGCTTTGACTACTGCAAACTGTATTTGACGAGTGACGTCTTAAACCTGTTAGACATTATGTGTAAAAATACGGATAAAATCTATGAGGAATTTAATCTTGATTTGGGCTATTATTTTTCTTCGTCTCATCTAGTGATGGACCTTATCCTAAAAATTAGTGGGGAAAAAATTGGGCTAATCACTGAAATTGATCAGCACCTTTTAATAGAAATATCACTGAGCGGGGGTTTTGTTTTTCACGGGGACCGTATCTTGGAAACTGATCCAACAGGAGAGAAGACGGGAAAAAAATCAGCTTTATTTGTCCTTAAAATCAAGCCTCTCTACGCCTTAGCCAGGTCCCATAGGTGGCTACCTTGCGGTGACTATAAGTGACCCAATGACCGTCAAGCTCTCCATTTCCCCACCATTGAAATTGTTGAGAAGACTGGCCCAATTGGATGGTTTTTTGAAATTCATGGAGAGATACCAGTCGAGCTTCACGATTCAGTAAAGGATTTTGTTTTCCCATGCATCAATAGACCTGTGACTAAGGACTCTTTGAGCCCTCGCAATAGGCGTTTAGTCGAGGTGGACGGATTGCATTGGACACCTTCAAAACAAAAACTTATTGCTGACCTTCTACCAAAAAAAAACATAGTTGTACATCATGTAGCTTTAAAATGGATGTGCAACAACGGTTTCAACGTCACAAAGGTTCACCGAGCACTTCAGTTTGGTCAAAAAAAATATTTGAAAGCATTTGTAGACACTTTTGTCAACAAATGTTCTGCAGCACAGACGAAGACTGAAAAAGAAATTTATAAGCCCATTTTAAATTTGGCTTTCCGCAAAACATGTGAGAGTGTTCCGAATAGGACTCGTTTTGACGTCGTGACCGATCCTGAACAATGTGCTCGAATTATTGCCGATCCAAATTACACTTCATTTACAATCATTGGCCAGGATATGGTACTTTTGAATAGAAAAAAAAGATGCATTGTCTTGAATAAAAAAAATTGCTACAGGCAGTGCTATCTTGGAGATCTCAAAAAAGCTCATGTTGGAATTCTACTACAATGTGGCTAGGGTACAGTGGCCTGAAAAGGGGCAAGTAGAGGTCTGCTACGGGGACACGGATTCTCTCCTGTTAAAAGTAAACCCCCAAATCTAATTGATGATTTGGCGCACGGTGAAATTATAAGCTCACGTATGTACTACACCAATTGAAGGTTTATTTACTCAGAGATATTAAACCTTCAGGCATCATATAATATTTTGTTTTATGAATCAGAACCGGTGAGTTACTTAATTTCCAGTGGCAGGTTTCTTGGTCTGATTTTGTAATCTATACAAATAAGTGATGAGAGAATCAAGAATCGTTGCAAAGCATTGCCCAGGCGCTATGTGGATAAGAATTTCGACATGGACATTTATAGGAATTGTATTACTGACAATACAATTCGACGAGTCAAATTGCTGGCAATTCGTTCTCTCAAATACAAGAACTTTACTGTAACTTTAGAAAAAATCGCTATGAGTACCATTTCGGACAAGGTCTACGTTTGTCAAAATGGTGTGACCGCCCTCCCCCTTGGACGCTATTTAACTTCAGACTGCGCCGAATGTAGTGCCCATAGGGAAAGTCTCGGTTTAAATAAAGTCCTGTAAATTATTTCCTAAAACCTTTGGGGGGGGTGGGGGGGCCTCGCGGCCCGGCGGGCCTCGCGGCCCGGGGGTGGGGGGCTCGCGGCCCGGGGGGGGGGCCTCGAGGCCCGGGGAGGGCCGGCCGCCGCCAGCGGGGGGCGCACCGACACAATATCAAAGTTATCTTTTTGACTTAGAGCAGATTTTTTTTTGTAAATGTTTCATTAAAAAAAAGTGCTTTAATCTAATGTTGTATTTTTTTTCTCTATAAATAAATAAACAAAAAAAGTGTTTTTTCTCTCTGTGCACCCATGTAAATGTTGTATTTTTTTTTTATAAATAAATTTAAAAAAGTGTATTTTTTTAAGTATTGTTACTTTTTATGTATATAATAAAAGAAAAATATGATTCTTTATTCTTCTTGAAGAACAGAGTAGTCGGGAAATTATTTAGTCATTAGACATTTAGGGTCTGCAGTTAGTTGTCCAGTTAAATTGTTGAAGGGAATATGAATCAATTTAAAACGCAATTCAGATTATTTCTGTTTTACCCCTCAATGTCGGGGAAAACAACATTCTTAGGTAAAATAATAAAAAATTACGATAAAATGCTTGTGGAAAAGCCGAAAAAAATATTCTATTGCTATAGTATCTGGCAGGAGTCATATGATAAAATAAAAGCCATTGCAGCCACCATGTGATCGGTGTAGATAGAGTTTATACAGGGATTTGATTTTTTCAGCATTATTGAACCAAAGTCTTGGCTGATAATTGATGATATGTCTGAATCTATTTAACAATGGTCCCAGCAATTGCTGCACTTGTTCACTGTTCGCTCTCATTATGAACAGATTTCCGTTACTCTGGTTCTACACAATCTCTTTCATAAGAGCAAATGTATGCGAACACTTGCTTTGAACTGCACCTACTATATCATCTACTGAGTTGTTCGTGATTCTCTTTCGCTAATAACCCTCAATAAACCAATCTATCCAGGTGCCCCTAAATTTCTGCTCTCAGCATACAATCAGGCAACTAATAAACCCCATGGGTATATCCTATTGGATCTTAATCAAAATACACCCAAGGGTCCGCGTGTAGTCACAGATATTATCGACAATAAAATCACAGTACGTCTCCCCGTGAACGCTAAAAAGACTTATTTGTTGCTATCACAACACTAAAGAATCTACTTGAAAATCAGTACTTGTTTTCAGCTCTAAGCAATTCAAAACTTCAGCTTGGAAAAGCAATGCTAAAACATGGCATAGACAATTAATTCATTAATCTAATATATGAATTTTGTTTAAATTTGACCGATGGTAATTTTCAATTGCCAGAAGTAGTTAAGCAACAGGCAAAGCAACATCGTTCCATTGTACGTACTTTGGCCTGTAAAAAGAAAGGAAAAAATTTTAAAAAGAAACGTCTTCTTCAAGCAGGTGGTGGCTTTTTTACACTTTTGCTGTCAATTACCGCAGAGACTGTAGCCATATATCTCTATACGACTAATTCCTTTAACTAGAATACATTAAAACTCGTTTATTCACCCGTGGAAGATTTTGAGAACAATTTGAGTAAATTTATCGATAATGAAACTATTGAGGATGATAAAAACTGATTTTACTTCAAGATGCACTTCGCCGAGTGGACAAACACAGGTCCTATCGATCGAAGCCCACTGCTGCTGCTGATCCCAAAAAAAGAATCATCTCCTCAAGAGTCTGCTGCTGGAACCCAATTAAAGAAGGAGGAATTGGATTCGATTGTATTTAAATTCATAATCATAATGCCCATATAATATCGTGAAAAACTAACACTAATTCAAACTTATGTCTTGGAAAGTGGTGAAATTCAAGTTTAGAGCGATGGGGAAAGAATTATAATTGAAGACAAGATCTATAATCTACTCGCTTTAATGTAAGACATTGTTACAATACATAAAGGACTATTATCATTTGAGACTCATCTATACAACTTTTTAAATACATTAAAATTCCCCAAAAGTCTTATTGGCAATAGAAAAATTCTAAAAAATTTAAATGAAAATGCAACATCATCAACATTAACACCATTAAATTATGAACTTAAGAAGAATATTTTTAATCAATTTTGGAAAAGACTAGCACACCACTGGTAGTTAGACAAAAGCGAAGACGTATCAAGTCAGCGTCATCACCACCACCAACAGCCAGTATACAAAAGGGTAGCAGACATTACACAACGTGTTTACGTTCAAAATGGCTGAAGTTCTGAAAGGTTTTTATGAAAATATTGGTGAGGCGGGGAGTTTAAGTTCCCCCACCACTTTCCAAAGTCACGGGTGTTCGCACTAAAAGTGTACGAGACTATCTACAAAATGAACCAAGTTACACTCTGCGCAGAAATCAAAGACTTCGTGCCAATCAATATCGAAAAACTAAGGCCTTTTACCCATTGCTTATAATGAAAGCAGATCTCCTGACTCTAAATGAGATTCAAAGACGTCACAATACACCGTACAAGTACATTCTACTTGCAATCAGTGTTTTTAGTCGCTATGCATATGCAATTCAATTGCGATCAAAGAGAGGTGTTGAAGTTGCTCAGGCATTTGAAAGTAGTTTCGAAAAGTATTCATATAAAAAAAATTCAAACGGTTCGTGGTAGGGAATTCTTTATTCCTCATGTTCCAAAAATACTTGAGTAATATAGTATGCTTCTCAATCATTGTCACAGTCCTATAACGGTTGCTTTGGCCGAACGATTGATAAGAACTATTCGTCTTTTAATTTCAAGATTCTGTACTTTGAAAAATCCATTGAATATTATTCGTGATTTAGATAAGATTATATTGATTTAAATCCACGGCTTCATCGTTCATTGTCCAACTTTAAGCCAACAGAGGATCCTCATTCTGATCGCGATACAATAGATAGCTTTCTTAGACAATATTCTAATGAATCAAATGTCAAGAAGAAGAATAATTAATTCAATGTTGGTGATACTGTTCGAATTAATAGAACAACTAATGTTTTTGAAAAGGGGAATTACTTGTGGTCCACCGAACTTTTTTAAAGTGGCAAAAATCCTTGACACTTAACCCATAACTTATTTTCTGCATGATACCAAAGACGAATATAATTTCGGCGGCTTTTATGACAATGAAATGCAAAATGTCAAAAAGTCTGGTGAAATCTACCAAATTGAAAAGATATTGAAGAGACGTACTTGCAGGGGTTAAAAACAGTTTCTTGTTCTGTGGCAAGGATACAACTCTGATTTTGATTCTTGGATCGGTGTTGAAGATATTGACAATGCCTCATGATTTCTATGTAACTTTCATGTCCAACGTGTCCGATCCTCTCTACAATGACTTGAATATGACAAATGATTTTTGGAAAAAACTCTCAATCACCATCAAATTTGACGGTGCATATTAAGTAGCTCTTGTTGACTGTATTCTCAAAAATACCTATGAATTCCTGAAAAAGGATCGTGTCTATGATGTAAAACTTAAACCACTCAATCGGACTATGAATGGGTTGGGCTATGTCGACTATGAATGGGTTAAAGCACTTACATCCAATGATTATCCACATGTCAGTTATAAATATATTCAATATGCTAATGAGAGATTTTTATCGTAAAATGAATAGAACAATCTCATATCATCGGATTGGTATATTTCACTTTAATCATTCAGTGGAACATGATATGATATACATTAGCGGACCTGTTGACACTGAAACAATTATTCTTAATAATAATTTGAGAGATGTTCTTGGCTTTAAACAGAATATGATCAATGGGAAAAATGTTGGCACCGTTTACGGGATGGATCAAGTTATTTTTGCTGATTATCCACCTGGTTTTGCCTCAGACTTTTGCATATTTCTCTATGCATCCTTTGTGGAAACGTCGAGAGTTGGTAATTCAAATGTCCCCCTCCTTCGTGTTCTTGAATTAAAAACAACTTACGGACTTGTTCATCACTATAATATAAAGAATCTCCAGTGTGTTCCTGTAAACAATTCATATTTGGAACTCTGTCATTTAACACTAAGAAGTGACTTGTGTGATTCTCTAGTAATAACAATAGGCTTAGTAACGAGTGAAAGCCATTTTCATCCCAATATCAACGATTACATCACAGACACCTAAAGTGAACTATAGAAGAATTCTGTTTGTTTGCCCCGATATTGACTGTTATGTTGGTGCTTTGAGTCCACGTCAAATAGACAATGGAATGGACTATTACAAAGAGCGCACTACAATGTCTGGCTATGGTCTTGGTAGCTGGTTTGCTAGGCTATTTCGTTCTGTACTACCCCTTGCCAGAAAATATCTTGTGCGTGCTGCATCAAATTTTTCTGCCTCAAAACTACAGGACTGGGGGTCGGGCATGAATTTCAAGGAGTGTTAAGGAAAATATTAGATCTTCAGCAAGAGCCGTTGGTGAGCAATTAAAATCTCGACAAAATGGGGAGGGATTGAAAAGGATGCGTTCGCGTCATTCACTCATCAGTCTCCACCCAGGCAGGAAGCAAAGGACATCAACAAGGACTTTGAGAAATAAAACAACGAAGGCAAATAAGAAGAAGAAAAAGAAAAAGATTGTTAGATCAAAGAAGGATTTCCTCTCTTAAGATGACATATCTCCATTACAATGAATCATATTCATCAATTAGTTCATCATTAAATCTATTAAATGCTGAAAATGTTGATGTCAGTGTCAATTACGTCTACTATGAACAATTTCACCCCCAACAACCCCTCTCGGAAAATATACACTTTCAAATATTTTCTAATGAAAACTATTTCATTGATTTGTCGTCAACATTTATTGATTTAAATGTTGTTGTGAAGAAAAAGTCAGATAATACAACTCCAAATGCCGGTGATGGTCTCTCCTATGAAAACTGTGGTTTACAAAATATATTTAAACACATCTTTGCATTTATTGATTAAAGTATGGTGAGCAATCGCAATGATTTATCCATCTATGATATAGGAACAAACATTCGTATGCGGCCACAAATAGTGTGAAAAAATAGGGTAGAGCGAACGTCGGGCATATTCGCTAAATCGTACGCTGGTGCAACCGGCGCTTTAGACACTGCCTTGATTCAAGGACCTCATAAGGTTTGGCAATTAATTAGTGCTATATTAAATATCACACACCTGTCACCCCCCCAATGTCAATATTGACATAAAGTTACAGATGGCACCATCGAATTTTATTTTGAGAAAAACACTTCCTGCAGCACCCGATGCAAATGTCATTGTCACATCGGCAATTCTCCATGTCCGAAAACAACTAGTTCTGAGCTCTGTTACATTGGCAGTGGAAAAGCTAAGAACCAGGGGCAACAACATCTAACTTTTTGTCCCCCATACAATCACCAATCAACGTTACATTCCCGTTAAGTCTCGTAGCTATAGCGACTCATCATTTATCATTGGAAAAATCCCATCAAAATTGGAGTTGGCATTTGTTAAGAGTGGCAGTGCCGTTGGATCCTGGACTGAATCCCCCCATGATTTTAATTTTTTCGGTCTATCTAGCTTTGTGTGCAAAGTGAATGGTATTCCACTGTACACTTTTTCATTTGACAAAAAAACCTATAAAATTCTCCTCGAGTTGACTCTGAGGTCTCGGGATCCTGACTCTCAACGGTTTGAAAATGAAAAAATCGATTTAATTGGTTAAAATAACATTGTGGAGCTTGGTTTGGACGTTCCGGCCACTTAGGATAAAACTGACGCACGACCTGGGGCCACTTTTTTATAGTGTACATTTGTAAATGCTCTGACTGAAAGTATCACGCTAATATCACTGAGTCAATTTGAAACCTATTGGGAAATCACACCCGACGACAGTGTTCTACTAGACCTTGCACCATGAACACAAACCAAATAATCAAGGTATTTAGTATGGATCCATACATGTCCCAGTACACGTCCTATTGCATACCTTCGGACTTCATTGAAAAAATTCCAAGCGTTAACAATACCCTAATCATTTTTAATAGCAGTCCATCGAGTTTGAAGACCGGCCACTGGGTATGCATCTTTCAAACAGCGAAGAATATTGAATGTTTTGATCCTCTTGGCTTATCGTATAAATTCTACACGTTATACATCAGCAACTTGATTGAAAGCAGTGGGAAAATCATTATTCAAAATCAACGAAGAGTACAGGATTTAACAACTAAGACATATGGCTTTCATGCACTACTCTTTTTCATGTTCAGATGTCGTGGCTATACCTACAAGCAGTTTCTCGATATCTACGGTTACGGACCACAATTGAATTACTTACTTTAGGCGAACAATAGTAAAATTTATTTCATCATGGGTCCTGACACTATGAGAATTAAAAGTACTAAAAATGTATTTGAAATTGTTTATTAATAAAAAAAAAATTTTATAAATGATAAAACGACATTTATAATCTTTTTAATTCATCCACTACTGGGTATTTGTCGACAACAACTAGTGCAGGTAGATTATCTGAATTCACAGTGTACTGATCCTGATGTACTGCAATGTCAAGGTCACATTTACTACAGTAGAGTGTGACTTCATTCTTGTCATATCTCTTTGTATAGTCAATGATATTATTCTCATTCATTCTATAGAATTCACATGTTTCAATTTGCGTATTTGAAGCAATTTCACAAACAGTGTCCTCAAGTGTCGAATCACATTCCGTCACAGCCAAATAAAAATCAGTGGGCTTATAATCAAAACACCCTTTGTCTTCACAACAATGACGTAGAAACCATATTCTTTTGTTGTTCCAACAGTTGAATCGCTGACCTGGTTCCTCCTCCCAGAACAATTTAAAACCATGACGATACCAATCTTGTAGCAATAAACTAAACTCGCCGATAGGTTTATTTCCAATCATACCAGAATGTGTACTCTTCCATTCCTTACATTTATCATAATGACACTTGGAACATAGGTAACCGCTAGGATGAGAGTCGCATACCTCTTCAAGATAGGAATTATAATCTCAAATTTGTACAACATATCCTCTATGCACTTTACACGGTTTGCATAATCCACAATTTTCATCATTCTCTTCAATTACTGTGCAATTCTAACATGATGACCAGCTGCCCAGTGAGTACATACATAGTTTACATTTATAAAACATTTTTGTTGTGTGTTTAAGCTCTCACTGTCGCAGTGAATCTGAACTACCACCATCGAAAGTTGTCCGAGATAGAGAGAGAGAGAGAGGAGTAAATCGTCCTTGACCACCATCTTTCTTATGAAAAAGTCCTAAATTTCTAAACTAATGTTATATAATGCATATCCACAATATCATTTTGCCGTGTCGTGATCAATATATCAATAAATTTTGTAAATGCATTTGGACCACGATCTAGAAGCTTCGTGCATTGCTGTAATGATGGTGAATAAGTTTTCATTATATCGACAAACATTTCCCGAAAAAGTATCTGCCTTTGAATAGACGTCTCTAGAAATTTGTCATCTACAACCAAATGTTTTCCCATAAGATTCAGATTCCTGATGATTCAATCCTTGTTGAATATTTTCATTTTTTTTAGAGTCCTAACTCTCTCACAGCCAATTTCAGACTAACTAGAATTTTTTTTCTACTCTAAAAAATATAAGCTAGTCCATTATAGAAAGAAAAAAATATCATTGATTTAGAAACAATTGTTTTGAATATAATTACAATAATAATATTCACTGATACATATTGTTCTCATCAATACTTTTCGATAGGTTATCTAATGCTGACTGAACTGTATTTATATGGAGAATATTCACTTTTCAAGCAAAACTTGGCTGCTCCTCCTGCTTAAATTTGCTTAATGATATCACGTATCTGGCATACATAGTGTCCCATTCAAGAAATAGTCTACAAACAGCAGTTATTTCCACAGCCACATTGGGTACTCGTGTATAATTGCTGCTGTTGTCAGCTCCATTATTAATCTCCAATAATGTAAATGCATCACTTTTTTTTCCCTCTACTAATATCCTCGCCAATAAACTATTCTCTTTGAATTCAATTCTCTTACTAATATGAATTGTAAAGAAAACTATTCCTTTTATTCAAATCCCAATCACCAATCAAGTTATACTCGCTCTCTTTGAAAAGGTGTCAAGCTTCTATTGAATAATGTAGAAATTGCTATACCTCCGAGCAAATAGCATTGAAATTGCTATATGTCTAGGCAAATCCAGAAGGCCATGTGAGGGAGCTTTGAATATCTTTGAAAAGGTGTCAAGCTTCTATTGAATAATGTAGAAATTGCTATACCTCCGAGCAAATAGCATTGAAATTGCTATACCTCCGAGCAAATCCAGAAGGTCATGTGAGGGAGCTCTGAATCTCTTTGAAATGGTGTAAAGCTTCTATAGAAACGTCTTCCTATAGCTTCTATAGAATAACATGGTATTTCCTATATGTCTAAGCAAATCCAGAAGGCGCATTCTACTTACATGAAGTTTCAGTCACCTAACGGAACTGCTTTGCAAAATAGCAAATAGCCCATTATCTACAATTTTACCGGAATATTTAGGTTGACTTCAGGTAAGTAGAGCTTCGGCAATAAATAAGTTATTCGAGTTGAACTATTAGCGTTACCGACTTGGAGGTTCACTTGGATTTTAAAATATTCCGTTATCGAGGTTCTCCTGTATTTACTTTCTATAATAGTGGAAAAGAGAAGGGTATCAATGCCCAATCGGTGCTATTGAGAAGGAAACACTATAAAATTCTGAAAACAAGTTAAGAAAAATTCTAAAGTACTTATTTTTATTATTTGTAAAAGCGCTTCGCTTTACTTTAACCCCAAATCTTTTAATATACAATTATACAGCCTAAAGTATATGTTCCCCATGTATCTTTTTTTTATTACGTCACTTTCTGTTCAAATCAAACAGTTCGTGGTAACGAACTGTAAGGAAGGAGCGACCCGGCTCAATAGTAACCGAAACTCCAAAAAACGGAATTTTGATGCCAATAGATATATCAAAAGAATCGGATTTTTATACTGATTTCAAATATATAAGTTTCATCAAGTTTAGTCTTACCCATCAAACGTTAAGCGCCTGAGAAAATTTGCCTTATTTTCGAATAAAGAGGGAAACAACCCCTAAAAGTCATAGGATCACATCATCGGATTCAGCGTATCAGAGAAACCTACTGTAGAAGTTTCAAGCTCCTACCTGCAAAAATGTGGAATTTTGTATTTTTTGGTAGAAGAAATATCACGGATGCGTGTTTATTTGTTTGTTTTGTTTTTTTGTTTTTTTTTTCCCAGGGGTGATCGCATCGCTCCAGTATTCCTAGAATATCGTAAGAGGGCTCATTTGAATGGAATTTAAAGTTCTAGTGCCCTTTTTCAGTGACCGAAGAAATTGGAGGGCAACTTGGCCCCCGCCCACGCTCATTTTTTCCCAAAGTCACCCAATTAAAATTTTGAGATAGCCATTTCGTTCAGCATAGTCGAAAATCTAATAAATATGTCTTTGAGGACGACTTAATCCCCACACAGTTCCCGGGGAAAGAGCTGCAAAGTTATGAACTTTGCCCATTGTTTACAAATAGTATTGATTATTGGGAAGTGTACAGGCGTTTTCAGGAAGGATTTTTTCTGGTGGATATCTACGAAATCATATTATTGAGTTAGGAATAAAGTGAATACACCATTCGATGCCTTTTTTTTATGCTGATTACGAATATAATGATCATTTCTATAATAATTTTTTTTAAGCCCCCCCCCCCCATATAGGCTACACCAAACATAACCCAACCTAGCCAAACCAAACCCTGAATTGGCCGAGATAGGGGGGGGGCTGAAACTCATTTCCGATAGAAATGCTTATTATATTCGTAATCAGCATAAAAAAAGGCATCGAATGGTGTATTCACTTTTGTTCTAACTCAATAATATGATTTCGTAGATATTGACCCAAAATACCCTCCCGGGACATACTTTAGCCTATAGACCCATCCCCAAAAGTTCCATTTTTCCTAACCTAAACCTTTTCCAAGATAGCCAAAAGTATCTAAAGTAGAATTTTACCAACAAAGTTTACTAGGGTATATCAACGTTCATGGGAGATAGACTCAAAGAAATGGGTTGTACTAACCTGGTGCCCAGTGATATCTCATCTCGATTTTTTTCAACCATTCTAATCCAAAGAAGCAGAGCATGGATCTTCCTAAGCACAAGTCAAAAGCCACGGTAATCCATAGTGAAGACCTAACTCAAAAACAGACAACTGATAAATTTGTAAAGGAAAGTGAAAGCATTTTTAGTGGTGACGTATTCGGCTAGTACAACCAGAGAAAAACCAGTGCATCGGGTTGCATCAAAATTCGGCCTTGCTCTAAGCCATCCGTAAATTAAGATATAATTGGTTTTCCGCTACATAAAGATACATTTACAATAACGTTTTTTTTCTGCTAATATCCAAATTTAAGTACAAAAAAATCATTAAAAACCAGCTCAAACAGACACAACTTCAGGGGACAGGACAGGGGCTTGACACAACCCCAACCGGAAGGAGGGGGATTCAATTATCGAAAATTTGTTTGGCCAGTATAAATTAAGTATGAAGTGTTTAGCTTGCAAAGTTGCAATGTTTCATGGACAAGCTTAAGCCGACATTGAGTTGAAATAATCAGACCGGACCTTTCAAGATGTAGATTTATGCTTTAATCTGCAAAACTGACTCGACGCACATAAGAAGGGGGGATTCACTTGGCGTGGCGATTTATTTTTGGATCATGAATGGGATTCTCTTTCTGGCCATAAACCACAATGTATTTTTATTTTTCTAACAAACATTAGATTCCAGGTTGAGTTCATATTCATTTTGGCCCCATTTGAATTTATCACTCCATGTTTAAAGGTTCACTTAGACTTGCTTGCGTTGCGCACTCGAGCCCAACCCATTCCAGAGGAACATAGCTACTGCAAGATACATTGCATTACTTGCATTAAATAATGCCCAGGATAATGGTTTGTAAGCATTCTTAAAACAAAAAGCGAAAGAGCTGAAGTTAATTAACATAATTTTAATTTGTGGCAGATGCAAAAACACAGTTCTAAACGTAATTGGGGTTCAGTCAAAATTTCACGCTCTACAAGGTACAATTCCAGAGAGTTATCTGATATGGGAGAAATATCCGAATTTTGTGGTTAAAAACACAATCCAAATAAAAATTTGGATTTTATTTTCTAATTCTAGGGCAATATTTAGGGGATATATATTGCATTAAAGAAATATATCTTGATCTGGAACCTTAAATATCATGAATTTTGTGATTTTGTTAATAATTTCTATATAATTAGTCTATTGTTTGATGTTTTGAAAAATTCGTACTGTTCCCATGAACGTTTCCCTGTAATAGTGCAGGTATGATTTTGAGTATCCAACATTCTATAATTTCGTTTTTTACATAATTTTAGAGAAAGGGGAAAACACTCCCGAAAAAGAAGGGGGCTATCTTTGTGAAAATTACACAGTCATAATGATGTGTCTTTTATTTAATTGTTTGATTTTTTCTCGTACTGAATCAGTCATATATTATTAGAAGAAAATGCGTTCGAACGGGAATCTATTGCATCCTTTAAGTAATTTCTATATAACATATTACTACTAAGACTAACCGAGGTAATTATTATCATTTCTGAATTAGTTACGAATGCAAATTATTTCTCACAGGCCAGTTTTTATCAAAACGTGCCTATCAAAACCTTGTTTTGCAACGAATCAGGGCGTTTTTCAAACAGACAGACAGATTTAATTTTTATTTACTGTTTTAATCTTTGCTACAAAGCCCGACTGGGGCCGAAATACAATTGACTGGTAGTTCAAAGATTAACAAAAGGTTTAAGACTATCGAAAGATTATATAAATAGTTTTTCTCGCTTTTTGATCATTCCTCGGAAAAACAGTCGTTTGGTACTTTTTGTGCCCCAAAACCAAATTTTTAACGGCAAAATCAACGGCAAAAATGCTGTTGATTAAAAACTGAGTGACAGATAGTGAGAGGAAGAGACTATAGAGAGAGGACCTGCCGAAGCGGAGAGCAAAACAAAGGAAACAGAGAAATAGGTAAAAAGGGGACCATGCCCCTTGACTATCCGGATATGGACTTCTCTTGCCCCCCCCCCCAATAGAAATGCTGGAGCTACACCCCTGTTAAAGGCATACTGGAAAATATGGTGCAGGGGCTCCTTGAGATATGCATGTCAAGGGCTCCCCAGTCGCAGAAAGAATGAAAAATATTTGTATACATAAGAACTAAACAATCAAAACAGATTTGACGATGGAAGAAACTTTTGGAACCCAAAACCCTAACTCGGTATTCTATACAGATTTTACTGAATATTTTAGAATATCAACAATCCTAAATACTAATAGAAATTAGAAACCAAAATTTGGCCCATCTCTACATAAATACATGCTTCATATTCATGAAAACGTCAATATCACGTTAGAAAATTAAAGCTATAGATAAGTAGACTTAATACTGGTTTCACAAGCACAGATTATATTTATCCAAGCAAGTGCTACTGCTGCCTTACAATGGGTTGGAAATGTTGTCAAAATTACTTCGATTGCACGGAAAACAGATTATGGACATGTTGAGCATTATAATATTGACCTCGGCTACAACTTGTATGTGGAATGCAATGATCCCAACATAGGTGGGTCGGGTAAATAGTGGGTCCTTGTTTTTGTCAATTTTTGAAGATATGGGGAAGATAATTTGATTCTTCTTCTGAGTTTTCGTGAGAAACCAAGAGAACTGAGGGAGGACGCATTTCTGGCGTGTCTTTGAAAGGGAGTAACAGGTTGGTGTTACAAAAAGTGATAGAAGTATTAAGGGGATGAAGAAGTAGTGAAGGTTGGTTGTTGTGGGCATAGCATACTGGAACCATTTTCTTTAGTTTATTCATCCGGTTTGGAGCCAATGTTGATGAGTGTTTCTAAACTTTATTCGTATTTCATGATTTCAAGTCTAATTTTGTAACATTGCATATCAAACGGTAAATAAATTATGGAGTGTGAACTTAGTTGCTGAGTATAAGCATAAAAGCTGTGGAAAATTCTGCAGCCTCAATTCAATGTATCTCAGGACCATAAATAAGGCGAAAATTTGAAAAGGGGTCAGTGGCGGTCGGTTGGGGCAATTGTCCCCTGAATGTTTTTGCACTCTCGCTAAATTTAAAAGAATTCTTTTTCAGTATTCTCATGGAAAAAAGGAACGGTTTTGTGTATTTCCACTGGAAAAAATTGTCCCTCCCCCCAGATTGTATTGTTCCCTCGAATAATATATCCAGCCTACTTTTTCATGAATTGTCACCTATGAGAAGGTTTCTTTCTCCCAGTGTCAATTTTATATGTGATTTGTGAATATTTTTGGTCTTCCGGGAGGTGTGGAGGGGTCAATACGTATTTAACCATCCCAAGACTGTACCCTAAAAGGTTCCTGGGCTTAACATCTCTCCCTCCCCTTCATCCAAATGAAAAAAATGACATAGAAAATGCTTACTTTTGTTAAATGGTGGCAAAAAAAGACCTTAGGCATTGTTGGCTCCTAATTAAAACATTGCAAAATCTTGATTTGATGCGGTAAGTGCAGAAGGGTAAAACTGAAAAATGAAAAAAATATCCTTCTTGATTTGAAAGGAATCGTCAGCTTGCAAGGTCATTATACATGTAAAGTTTATTCTGAAATATATATGATTTCACTACATGCATGGTTGTCCCAATTATTCACCATGCATTGTTGGTTATATCGCCGAAATATTCGGATAGTCGCGGAAGAAGAAAAAACTACAGAAGGAGGAAATTTTTATAATTTAGCTTTTTGAAATATAGTGAAAAAGCCAGTATTGCCTTTGTAATTACTTAAAAAAAAACATTTTCATGGAAAACTGGATATATTTATTGGTAAAATTGGTTACCAATTTATGTCATATTGTAATCAGTAACTTTTTTAGGCCTCATAAAATAGGGGGAGGGGCAAGGCATACAAAAATTACAATTGCGACAATTATTTAGTCAATTAATTACCTCAATAGGAGCGTGAAAATATAAAATAGAAATTTGATGTTAGATGTCCGAAAAACCGGGGGGAGGCCAGCTGGGGCCCCCCCCCCTCCCAGGCCTAGAAGCACCATTTATTGCAATATGTTAAGAACAACTTTTTCCTTAGTTATATATGCCATAATATGGACACATTCCTTAATGTCGACATTATTAATATTTCCCGTTCAAAGTGATTAACGACTATTACAATCGTGCAATCCAACAAATACATATTTCAAAGCATTTGGATGTAATTTAATACTTGGTATATATTGGGTTTTCTGTATAGTAGTCTTACATTATACTGTCTAGTTATACTGAGCTCACTTCTTTTTACTGACAGGAGATTACGTGGGATTACAAACTAATCTCTTGTTCCGTGATCTAATCCTTTTCGTGATCCATAATTCAAGCTGCAAACAGTTATGATCGGCTTAATACCTTTATTACCAGATCCTCAGATTACAGATTTCTCCATGAAAACCAGCCAACATTTATATGCCCATTAACGCATTTATAAAAAGCCTAATTTATTAGCTCGTATATGGAACAGTGATGTAGCGACAAAAATGGAGTCGATTTCTTGATTTCTTTTCAGGCGAAAAGACACGCCTGAAGAAGCATGGCGATTTATCTTATTTAATGAATCTGGTGGACGTCTCATTAAGTAAAAGTTTCACCTTAGATTTTTTTTTGTCAGGGATGGTGTATCCCTGTCTTCTATTATTTTTTGGATTAATAGATAAACCATGATAACTAGGCTAAGACACTCTAGAACAAAAGACATTAAAAAAATAAAAAAAAAAAACTTCAGCGTATTCCATTCTCTGAAAACAGGAGAAAATCATTTTGCGCCATATCACGAAGCCCAAAATTATAAACGCCCTTAGCTCCCCTTGGCCAAAAATAATCGTTTATTGAAAGTTTTAACTCCATCCCCAGCTGTGGGATAGAACAAAATAGTTATTAAAATACAGACAAAATATGTCACCTTTTAATGGACTGACTGTATACAATCTCTTTGGTAATACTCACTTGCCCTCAGGCTTCTGGTAAAAAAAGAAAATGAAAAAAAATTATGTAGAATCTCGCTGATACCTATCAGAAACCAACTAACTCTGATCGTAAAACTGCTCCACGAAAATACACGCTTTAGCTAATAGCGTCACATGGTTGCTTTAAGATTATTAATGGCTGAAAGTCAAGGATACTTACTAATTGTATAAATCAGGGTAATACGATAAAATCATTTCGTTTCTTGAGGGGATTCGACAGGGTCCAGTAGCGAATTTTTTTAGTACCACAGGGAACTCCAGAAGTAATTTTGGTAAAAATTGTTAAAAGATCTCAAATGTGCCAGCAGTTCAAAAAACTAGCGAGAAACTGATTTAAACAAAACGTAAAATATCTTTCTAATTGTTAAACAAAGTGCTGTATATTCAGTGTACATACAGCATAAATAATATGCATCCAGTATTGGCAAGGTATTCAATCAAGGTACATAGCAAAACTGAAAACTCTCAACCCTTTCAAATTCCTCAAAAGATGCTCCCCTTGAGCAGATTTTTAGTGTTTTCCAACCACTTAAGCTAGAATATTTTTAGGGACTGCCTTTTCCTAAACTTTAAAAAGAAAACGATGCTCCGTTCAATCGGAAAACAAAATTCACATTTCCTAATGATGTAACTTTCATTAAATCTGAATACCCCTATCTCGGCAGAAAACGGGAGAATTCAAATGGTTTTTCTCAGATTCCCTGGAAAGTAGATTGTCCGCTCTTAGTTTTCTGTTGTTTATTCGGATCTTTTATCTAAGCTCAACAAGTTACGGCAAGACAACCAAACCAATTCTAAATAGTTTGGCCATACACACTAAAAAAGTTTATAATGGGCGAGAAAGGGTGATCCTTTAAGGTATCGAATCCCTTTAAAGTTACCTTGCACTTTTATAGAGTGTGTTTGAAACACATAAGAAGCTGGAAAAACTATTTTCTTCACCTTGTTTTTATCATGACCTGGTCATCTGCAATGTGAAATTTTTCGCCTAAACAAGGATGGAAAAATAGAGGAATCAACAAGTGTAGCGCCCAAATTTTTCTAATAAAAAAAAGTGGTAAAAACTTGGATTTCACTCTGAGATTGAAAACCTTCTATTTACAATGCTCTTTGGCTTTGTCAATATCTTGTTAACGCCATGATTAGTTCATTAAGGTATACACAATATTAACCTACTACTACTGACAACACGTCGCAGCACAACGCTTCCTGGGGGCAGCACACCACAACCATATGGATTGCGACTTCTTCATGGAGAAGGTCTTGCAACAGGCAGGTTTTAACCACAGTTCCTTGAGGTTCTAGGCATGAGCTTACCCACCGTCAAATGAGTAATTTCTGGAAATGGCATCCTTTGAAAAACTTACTTTACTTACTTTGAAAAACTTTTTGAAAATTAAACGGGCGAAGATGCACAAAACCACATCTTCAACATGGACTTGTGTAGGACAGAACCAAGTCACAAGGTCCTTCCACTCTCATTGTCGTTGTAAGGTAACGTTTCCGTCTCGGGACGCTATTTTCAGCAGCAATAATGAAGAAAAGAAAACAACCAATTAGAAAACATTGATCTCAAATACAGCTGGCATACTGATTCAGAAGATGTTTAAGCTCAACAGCTTTGTCTGTGCCCCTCGCTTCTGCAAAAGTTTTTGGGTATTACATTCTGCTTCCTGTAAAGTGTCTAGTCCGTATATTCTCCTATGTCTCAACCTCCTCTTCTTAACTGCAGGTTCTTTCTTTCCTTTAAAGTCTGTCTTCCCTCCTTTCTCTCGCTGCCTCTGCACATAAGTACCTGCAGCAAAGACCCTCTGATTTTTAAGCAGACTTTCTTATAAGGAAATCTTTGAGTGCATTTCCACTACTTTTGGTTTAACTTGATTTCTCCAAAGCCCCCTTTTCGATATTGTCCCAATGTCTTTCCCATTGAAAATTGTAAAAACGAAACACATATACCACCAAACATGAACCGAGAGGCAAAAGAAGGGAGTGTCCCAAAAGACCCTTTTTACTAGAGAAGCTAGAACACTCATTACCGAAGAATACAGTTTCTCTCTTTCCGGCCCCTCCTCAAAACAAAATGACTGCACGTTTAAATTTCTTATAATTGAAGCGAAAAGGTCATTTTAATGCCAAGCAAGGGAGGGGCTAGTAGACCACAGGGTTACCTGGGATGTCTGGTGGCACTTCAGGGTTACACCTGTCGGTCCCAGGTCTAAACAAAATGGCGAGGTTACCTGGGATGTCTGGTGGCACTTCAGGGTTACATCTGTCGGTCCCGGGTCTAAAGAAAATGGCAAGGATTAGTCGACAGTTTGATAACAACTCAGTGTTAAAACCAAAATCTTATGGAATCTGCAAAGAACAGACTCAGATGTCAGACTGATCTTTAAATATTGAATTACACTCCCATGAACACAATTTATGCCAATGAAAGGTTCTTTTCTTGTTGGATTTTAACAGAAATGATACTCGATCCTGACACAGTTAAATAATTGAGGTGGGAAGGGTTGGTAAGACCATTATAGATGTGCTGTATAAGTGCTCGCCAGTTGGTGATTGTGTTCTTAGGTTTTGTTGCTGCCACTATCTTAGCTAAAGTGATGGCTGTAGCGTTGTGTGCGCTAGCAAACGGACCAAGTGGGTCTGATAACGAGATTATTTTTTTATCAGCGCATAAAGCATTTTTTTTCATCAGCGCGATCATGGTACGTGACATAATGGTTGTCTACGACGATTTCAATTCAAAAGTTGGCAGCAACCAAGACTATGCGTTGACGGTAATTGGCTCAAACGGTCTTGGGGCAACCAGTGACAACAGTGCACCCCATAGATGTACAACGCACGACATGATTTTAGGAGCTTTATGATGCTTACATAAAACAAAAAATTGAACAAGAGAAACGGGTTTTAATTTCTATAAAGCAGTGAATACAAACACTTAATTAAACAAAAATACTCCGAATATTTCGGCCCCATATCCGGGAGCCTTTCTCAACGGAAAAAAAAAATGTCTTACATCAACATAAAAAACATACTAAACAAACAAAATTAAAAATATAAATAAATAGGAAAAGAAAACTCACATATTAAATAAACAATTCCATTCACTGGCGTATAAACAAAATCAAATGTTTATATTGATTGGAGCACACCTTCTCACAATATGTAAATGGAAATCTATCAAAAAATGAAAATATATTTGTGCATGAACTAAAACAATAGAGGTCTGCTAACCCCCGGCCCATAACCCCTAAATACATCTCACAAGTTCATCACCCAATGTTTGAATTATAAATTGAACAAATCCGTTTGCTTGCAAGCTTAGCTGCAGTTCGTTTACCTTTCCGAGCATTTAACCCAGTCTGACCTTTGTCCGCAAGGTCATCTTTCGTATCCGAACTATTATTAAAATTAGTACTGGTTGAAAATTTTACCTGCTTTTTAATTAAACTACGAGTTTGATACGTTTAATATTTATATTGTTATCGAAACTCCTTTTTTTAGAGTTTCTGTTTCTATTAGAACAATTTGCTCCTTACTTATAGTTTACCATCACGGAGTGTTTGATTTTATGAAGGATCTAAAAATTATTGGAGGAAATCTGTGTTTCACTTTAATCTTCATATTTTATATCTTTAGAGCTAATTTAATCAGAACCCAAGGTTCTTGTAAGTTGGATCCTGTCCACTCAGTTGTTTCCTGTATTATAAATCGAATTGATCCTAAAATCCCCTTCATCTCTATTGACACTAATACCCCCATATATTATTTTTTTTATTTCTATAATTTCCCTGAAGCTTTGTAAAAGTCCTACAGGCGTATCTACTATTTTTGTTTGATCAAATAAAATACTGTGATGAGAAAAATTATAAAGATGTTCTGCAACAGCTGATTCAAACATTTCTGGTGTTTTGTTTTAGAGCGCAATCTATTGCATTCTTGTGTTGCTGTAGCCTATTTTCTAAAATCTGTTGCGTTCTTCCCACATACAATTTACCACAAGAATATGGAATTTTGTATAATCCCTTTTGCAAATTTCTGTGTACCTTGTCTTTCCCTTTATTTAACAACAAGCTTATAGTTTTTCCTGATTAAATGCTGATTAAATGCTGTATTTATATTATGTTTTTTTAATTCTCTTCTTAATTTTTGTGACAATATTGGGATAAAAGGCAAAGTTATGTAATTTGTTTCTTGATTTGACCCATCTTCTTCTTATATTTTTGGTTCCGTCAACTTTTTTTTCCCTTTTTCAATTATTTGAGAAATCATATTTTCCGGATAGCCATTACCTACTAGAATATCCTTAATAAAAATGAGTTCATTACTTATGTATTCTGGTGATGCTAATTTTAATACCCTATCAACTAAAGAAATAACCACACCCCTTTTTACCTGGATCGGATGATTCGATGCGAAAGACAAGTAACGGTTGTTAGTAGTCAGTTTACAGTAAATTCAAAACACTAGTTTGTCATTATTTCTATGGATGAAAATATCTAGTAACGGCAACTTATTCTCTGTTTCCTTTTCAATTGTAAAAATTATTTATCCTCTCAGATTATTTAAATGTTCCAAAAAACCTTCAATTTGAGATTCCCCGTAATTCCAAATAACTAAAAAATTATCCTTATATCTGCCCCAAAATTTAGGTTTTAAAAAATATGTTTCTATAGATAAATTCTCTACATACTCTACAGAAATATTTGCTAACAACGGACTTAAAGGCCCTCCCATTGCCAATTCCCTAATTTGATGGTAAAAATTATCTTTAAACGTGAAGTAATTAGTATACCTGCTAGTTATTTTAACTAAATTTAAATAGTTTCTAGTTCGATTCCCGAAGATAATTCTTCTATCTCATTTTTACGTTCCTCATGTTTTTTGGATAAAATACTAAACGATTTATCAAAAGGAATATACGTATACATGGATTTTATATCAAAACTGAACAATCTAGATTCTTCGGATATTTCTATACGTAGAAGTTTATCTTTTAAAAATTCCGAGTTTTTATATACGAATCTTGGAGATATAATAAAGGTTTAAGTGTCATTGCTGCCCATTTCTCGATTTTTACCGTTGGTGAATTGGTTGTTGAAACAATAGGTCTTAAAGGAATACCTGTTTTTATGTATTTTTGATAGACCATATACTCTTGGGCTAACTGATCTCCATGGAAATAGCTTGTAATAAATTTGGGGTGTGATACTTCCATTTGCTTTAACGTCTTCTAAATCTTTTCGTAATCTTCTAACATACAATTCTATTGGGTCTGAGCTAAGTTTTTTATATGTTGAAGTAGCACTTAGAATTGTTTCTATTTTACTATCACAATCATCTTTTCTAGGATTACTACTGTATTGCTCTTATCCGCTTTCGTTATTATTAGAGAATCATCTTTTTTTTAAATCTTTTAAAACTTTAATATCTTTGTTCCTAACGTTTTCTTGATAACTACCATAATTTGTTAAAATATTCACTACCCCTAGTTTTAACTCATCTACATTATTTATATCTGTTGGAAACTTATGAATCCCTGTTTCAATCTTTGAAATAATTTCCTCTATCTGTACATTTTTAGGATTTAGTCCAAATTTTATACATCTTTCAAGGATTTCCTTTCGTTCTTTGGTCAACTCCTTTTTGCTTAAATTAATCACCCCAGGGCCTGGGAAATAATTAGGCTTATACATTGATAGTTTTTGTTTTTATTGTTCCCTTTTTAACTGCAAAAATTTTTGGTTTAGTCTTTCCCTAGATAATCTTAGAACATGTTCAAGAGAATTTTTTAAGATTGACATAATTTGTTGGAAATCATTTGTATTAAGAAAATCACCAAGGCTATGTTTTAAAAAATCTATTTCTTTTACAACTTGTGATCTCTGGAAACGTTTATCTTTCAGCAAATGGTTTAAGTTTAGTAAATTTACCTTCCTCGTGTTCTTTTCTTCTTTATATGTATTTAAATGATAATTAAAACAGAACGATTTTGGAATTATTTTATTTACTTTGCACTTTTCTAAAAACTTTTGTTGTGTAATTATATTGGCATGTTCTTTTGCTAAATTCAAAAATAATAAAATTGAATTGGTCTTTTGCCACCCGTAGGCTAGACGTAAATAATTTCTTAGATTACTTACATAAAACCGTCAAAAAATACACGTGGAGTTTTAGTCGGGGTATGATCTGTAACCAGATCGATCATATATTCATCAGTAAACGCAGAAGAAAAGCCTTTGAAATCGCAAGGGCGAACCGTGGAGCAGTCGTTTCTCTGACACCCGATTATTCATAAAAAAATAAGAAATGAACTCGAAGGCTTTGAAGAAAGTATCAGTTGCGGTGAAGAAATATAAGATACCAAAGCTCTGCGACAAAAATATAAGTCAAGAATATTATATGGTGCTAGAAGACAGGCACTCTGACAACCCTGATGGTGTGAGTGTTGACAGTTACTGAAAATCGCCATTTGAATGATTGAAAGAAGATGGAGATGAAGTTTTGAAAACGAAAGAAAGAAGAAGAGTAAATACTAATCTTAGAAACTGATTCGTGTTAAGTGGAAGAATCAATTTAGTGATTATAATGTAAAGTTATGTAGAGGGCTGAGGCAAGGAAGCATTATTTCTCCTTGGATTTTCAATATTACTGTTTCGGGGCTATTTGATCAAATTCAGTTGACTTTTATTTATGGTAAAGGTTATGTTCTGTCGTGGACTGCTTACGCAAATGATTTACTCCTTTTGATTCGATCACTTCAACAAAATGTAGATTTTTTAACAAAGGTTTTTAGTGACCATGGACTTCGTTTTCGCCCTGAAAAGTGTCAGTTTTTAATTCTTGGTCCTAAGGCTAATGATCTCGTTAGTTCAGAAATTTCTGTTCGTATTTTAAAACCTTTGGAATCTTTTTTATATCTTGGGAGTGCCTTATGGACCAACTTTAGCTCTATGCCGTGCTTCTATTTCTAAAGCAGTTAAAAGTAGAATAGCGTCGTTTCGGGGCAGTAATTTGTCTTCGCGATCTTCTTTCTCGGAAATCACTGGCTAGGGTATATAATACTGTCACTTTGCCTCAGATTTAGTTTTTTCATCGCTTCTTCCGTTTTTTAGAATTAGTAATATTGCGCATGTAAAAACTACCTTTTTTAATTTTGCTAAGTTCCTTTGCCGCTTTTCTAAATCTGAATCAAATACCTTTTTAGTGAATACATAGAAAATAAAAAACCCTGTCGATATTTTGGGGAAAAAGCAAAATAAATTTTTATCTAAATTACCTCTTTTTTTTCATAATTTATATAAAGCTGCGCATGAAGCTTAATTTTTTTATTTTTTTTTTTATTTATTAATTATTGAATGAAGTGTTAATTTGTGAAGTGTTAATTTATTAATTATTGAATGAAGTGTTAATTTGTGTGGTAAGTTTGATTTGATCGAAGGTCTTTGCGTACTTGTTGTTATATGGTTTAAAGGAATTTTATGGCCTGTTGATAAGCGGTTATTTTTTTAAATTTTACTCTTCGTATTCAAGGAAATAAAAAGTTTGAATTGAATTGATCCAGGACCAGACAGGACTAAAAGTTCTTGTGAATATGCATATGTCTAGTCTGCCTTGTCATTGGTAACATTTTCGTAGTTTAAAAGATGAACAGAAAAGATGTGCGAATGCTCAGGAACCAGAGGGATATTTAGAACCGTTGGAGAGAATATTTTACGGATATTCCAAACTAGGCAACACCCCAAGACCTGCTTGTCATCCCTATTCAGCTTGAACGTCATCTCAAGCCCTGTAGAAAAGGTTTTTGAACTTCGTTATTTAGCGAAGCCCTGTAGAAAATAATGTTAAATTCAAGATTTTCCGCATTTACCTTAAATTCAAATTTTACGCAGTTTCCAAAAATAATGTTAACTTCAGAACATAGCATACGGTGTTTTGGTGTCAGAAACCTCTATAAGGAAGATGACACTACCCTGACGTAAAAAATAAGGAAATAGCTGTAGCAGAAAATATGGTTAATTGACAAGAGGGGAAACTGGCGCCACTGTAACAAACACCAACACCATCTACCTTCTGACGTTTCATGGCTTTTTTTTTTAGTATAGTAATAAGCCAAAATTAGCTTAGTAATAAGTGTGTGCTCTCATTTTCGAAAAAAAAAATGCAATTACCAATCTTACAATAATGAAAGAAAAGTTAAAAGATAGATGCCATTGATGATTTATTGTTGACACTTGCACCAGCTTCCCCTCTTATAATCTAACCATAACCTTTGAACTGGAGGCTATGGCGTTCCTCCTGAGTAACTGAAATATGGGGGAAGAGCTCTTAATGGTTTTATCCAATACTTGAACTTATTAGTGAAGCATGGGAGGATGATATAGTTCTTTCCAATAGGAATAAAGGAATTATCACCAAACTGTTTAATAAAGTAGAAAGATAATTTGGGATAATCGGAGAGGCATCAAACTACAGTCAATCAGTAACAAAATACCATCTAAGGGCGCGTCCAAGATCTTTCTTCGGGGAGGGGTGGGGTTACAATAATTTTTTTTACAAAACGCATTAAAAATGTGTTTATATGCATTTCTGCTACGTTTTTTTTACGAGTCTTCTACAACGATTTATAGGACTTTGAAAAAAATCTGCTGCTATGATGATGTTTCGTTTTCAATGGACTTTTATTAATCAGTAATACAAAAATGTGTAATACAATAAAGAGGCAACAAAAAAGCATCTTCATTAATTAAGTAACACTCAAACACGGACATAGCAAGACAAAAACAAAACATCAATTAAATATATGAACATTTGTAAACACAAAAATTAACTTGCAGGCACTACTCTGAAAAGAGTATCTGGGGAAATTACACTGTAAAATAGTAAGATTAGAATAACATTTTAGAAAATTTCAGTTTTTTAGGAATAAATTTCCAAAATTGTAGAACATAATAACAACGACTAGCATTTACTTTAAAATCCTGGGGTGCAAAACTCCATAGGGAACAGTCAGGTTTTTCCCCTCGACGCAAATAGCAATTTTTTTAATAAACAAAATTCAAAAGTTTGGTGGGAGAGGGGGCACTTTGGAGCTGGCAGACCCCTCCCCACTAATGTAGGCATTAAGTATGCTAATAGCATGCAAATGTGGTCAAGCAGGTTTAGACTAGTTAAAAATTCTATACTTACTATTTTACCAAAGATCAATAAACACGAATAGAAACATATTTACAAACAAATCAAATACTGAATAGCATTGCTCATGAAGACTTAAATTGGCGCCTTTGGCACATAGAAAACTCTTCATTTCCGATCAGTAAGTAGCAGAGCCGTTCGAGGGGGGGGGGGCCAACTGGGGCAGCTACCCCGGGCACTATGGCTGGAGGTCGCCAACTTTGATTAAATTTTTCACTTTTGTTCGGATTTTTCGCTTATATGAGTCGGGAGGGGGATGCTGTAATTAATTTTCTTAAGGACACCAGCCCTGGAAACGGCTCTGGTAAGTAGTAATGAGGATTTCTTGAACAATAAGGCCTATTCTACACCTCAGAATTGTTTTCTGATTTCACTTTACGTTACTTGCGACAAGGTGAAATACTGTGGCGAAACCCAATCATATTTTACGAACATTTGATTTGGTTCCGTAAGAATATTTCAGTTTGATGCCCAAAAACGGGAAAAAAAAACAGAAAACATCCATGCATGTGAGATACTAAAAAGACGTTACTTTGACTAAATTAGCTTGAAAAAATTTAAATTTAAAAACCAAAATCAAATGATCTGATTGTCAGGCTTTTTGCGTTCAGTAGGTTCCAGAAAAGTGATTGATGCCACGAATTCCCAAACCTCTTAACGTAAAAAGCAATAAAGGAGTCTTGAAATACAAAGAGTATTTTAAGACATGTCTTGATAGACAAAAACAATTCACACGCATTAATATCGCGGAATCATTTGTATTTTTTTTGAAAAATGGGATTCTTCTGAAGAGTATTTTTGACTAAACGTTGAATTAAAAAATTAAAGGTAACAATAACATAGAAGATCACAAGAAAAATTTTTCCAAATAAAATATGAGGTTTTTTCTACAGGTCTAAAAGAGCTACAAGCTAGTACATGAGGAACTTTCTGTTGCACAACTAGTAACGTCAACTCTTGGTTGACTAATTCCCTTAAGGCCTATTGGCATTGAGATTTTACAAATACCGAGACCTAGCTAACTGTAATTTGGGCGAATCAGATCTTTTGGTTTACTGTTGCCCACCAGAAAGTTCAATTTTCAATTATGAAATAATATGGCTGGTTCAAATTAGCGCTAACTAGATCTCAGTATAGGTAAAATCTCCTTGTGATTTTTAAGTGGGCCTTTACTCCACTAAAGTGGGCCTTTACTCCACTTTCCTTTATCTCCTAAGTCAGCTTTACATATTTCCATGGCAACCCTTCCCTATTTTTGTCAAAGTTGGGGTATGGAACTTTTTTTTTATCTTCGTTCAGGCTTTTTAAATCTTTGGTTGAAACAATGCGCACGCTGTTTTGAACATCCGCCAAAACTTACGTACAAATTAAAACATACACAAACTTAAAGAAAGAAAAAGCACATCCCTTAAACACAACCATCATAACCCAACAATTTTATAACAGGTATGGAGGTATTTTATAACAACATATGTAGGTATTTGATAGGAAAGGAATTTCTACCGTTCCTAGCCTTCCAAACAATGGGCTTTAATTTCCAGTGACCGAATATGTTCCTTATATCTTAGACCCAAACGCAGTTGCGGATCCAGGGGGCAAGGAAGGCGCCCCCCCCGTAGCGTAGTCTAAAGTAGTGTAATTTATTTAGTTAACTCAAGTTTGCGTTAATTAAACTTGCTCCTAACGCAAGTTTATCGGATCAACCTATTTTGCACCCCCCCCCCCTTTAATTTTTTTATCAGATTAACCTATTTTACTCCTCTCCCCCAAAAAAAATCCTGGATCCGCCCCTGCCCAAACGGATAATTTAAAAAGAGATCAGGATTGCTGCCTGATCATGTGATTAATGTAATTAAATATTCTAAGATCAGATTGTGTGCAAAATGCGATGATTCTCTTGGGCTTCGGAGTAATAGGCCAAATTTTGGCATATATGTAGATAACTTAGCATTAATCTAGACTGAATAATATACTATATGTAGATCAAGGAAAAGATGAATCTTTAAGAATGAGGTAAGTTATTTTTAATAATTTTAAAGATTTTAATGCTATTACTCTAACTAAGAGTTTGACGAGCTATAAAATCACAGTTTAACATAAAAAATGTAGACACTAGTTTCATGCTTGAGATCTTACAACTTACCACCCCCTGAAACGTAAGTAAATACAAAAAAAAAATAAAATTGTTATTTCATTCCTAAAAAAAGAGGCCCGAACAGATTTTTTTATTGCTCTCAACCCCCGTAATTATTGGTAATATTCAAAATTGCCTTTTAGATAATTTACACTAGATAATTTGATATTAACACCAGATAATTTGCTGTGTATGAATTAGGAGGAGGGGGCCAAATTAAAGGCATTGATTTGGAACCGAATAATTAGTAAAAATGTACGTATACATTTACAGCAAAGAGAGCTTCACTTTTAAAGAAAGAAAGTTGTTGGTTATCTTAATAACCAGGCCACTCAGTAAGAACAAAGTAAAAGAGCTGATACACATATTTTTAATCAATTACTCCGGTTCAGGTGTATCTGATATCTTCAAAGGATGATCTTCATCAGAGAGGTCTTGAAGGACCATGTTAGGGTAAAGATTTGCGGAGCTTTGACTACTAGCGGCAAAAGCCATGGCTAAACGGGTAGGCAGATCCACAAGATGTGAATGAAGAGTCGGTGGTTGAGGAAAGCTTGCATAATTGTGCATATTTTCTGCATAATTGTGCATATTTTCAGCATAGTTTTGTCTTGGAAGATAACCATGAGTCATGGGTCTTCTTCCTTTGTGCTTCATCACAAACGCAGTGGGATCTCGGTCTATTACTTTCTTTCTAGTAGAGCAAAACCAAGACGAAATCTAGAAATAAGTTAAAATGAGCGCAAAAAAAAAAAAAAAAAAAAAAAAAAAAAAAAAAAAAAAAAAAAAAAAAAATCAGCATACGTTGTATATTGGCTACTTTTTCATTAGACGAAGATAACGAAAGGCTCTTAAACGATGAAATATTTTCCTCTCTTCCTCTGTGGTAGTTCCACGATCGCATTTAAGCATGGAAATTGGTCTTAAACAAATATTTTCTATATAACGTCATTTTGAGTGGATGACCTTGAAAAATTTATCAATGGTCTTCCCATAGTTAATTTTCCCTTGTCATCTGAATTTTTTCCAAATTTTCAATTAAATGCAAAATTCTGAATATTTTTGCATAAAAAAATGCAGTTGGTCATTTGTCTATTCCCCCCCCCCTCTCAGAAAATTTCTTGCTTACGGTTCCGCCTGAACAATACTCTTTAGCATACCTTCATTTGAAAAAAGACTTGTTTTTAGGTCATGGCGGAATTCCCCCTGTGTGGAAAATATTTCCCAAAACCCCCCCACCCCCCATAGAAAATTTATCCTGTGGAGAATTTCCCCTGGTGATAATTCCTCCAAAGAGAATTTCTCCCGTTCGAGATCCACCCCCACGTAAAATGCCTTAGAGAATTCCAACTTCACTGAAAATTGGCCTCGGACAATTCACCCAGAGCATACCCAACCGTAAAATAAGGTCGCCAACGAGAAAGTAAGACAAAATAAAACGAATTTAGTACAAGAATTCTGGCAAATCCCCTCTTTTAAATTTTTCCCGGAAAGTTCACCCCGGAACTTCTATCCCAATGAGATATTCTCCCTGTAGAAAATCAATCCACAGAAAATCCCTCTGAAAAATATCGGTATGCTTCCCAATAAGAAATACTATATGTAACCAATGGGCAAATTTCATAACTTGCGGCCCTTCCTCCGGGGGTCTGGGGAGTCATGTCATCCCCAAAGACATAATTATTGGACCGTTCAACTATACTGAACAAAATTGCTATGACAAAATTTTGATCAGACGACTTTGGGGAAAAATGACGTTGGAGGGGATAGTTACCCACCAATTATTTTGGTCACTTAAAAAGGGCACTACAGCTTTTAATTCCCATTCAAATGAGCCCCATCCCCATCTTTAAGGAATATTGGTTCGATACAATCACTCCTGGGAAGAACATAAAAAAAAAGAAGCGCATTGTTGATCTTTCTTCTGGCAAAAAATCCATATTTTTAAAGATTGTAGCTTGAAAATTCTACAGTAGAATTATCTGCAATGGTATATCTGATATCGCAATTTTCAATAAGATTCCTTGACTTTTGAGGGATGTTTCTCTCCTTTTTCGATAATTTGACAAAATTTATCAGGGTCGTAACTTTTGATGGGTAACATTAAACTAAATTAATTTTATATATTTGGAACCAGTCAATTCTTTTGATGTATCTATTGTTATCAAAACTCTGTTTTTTAGAGTTACCGTGACTATTGGGCCGAGTCGCTTCTTAGCATGAACTGTTTGATATACCAATTACAGCTAGGTATAGTCATTGGGAACTGAGAGGGCTCTGAACAGGCATGCATAAGAACATGTAAGCAGAAGATGGAATAGTTACAAGGAAGTGTTGGACTCAATAACTTGAATTGCTCCAGAGGTATTATTTTGTCACTGTGGGTAAGTTAATTCATAGTTTATATAACTGCATAGTAGGGGCAGATAACAACGCAGGCCAACAATTTCCGAGAAAAATTTCGATAATAGTTGAAAAGAAAGTACTTGATCGAGGTGAATACAATTTTCAGGCACATATAGTTGAATTTCCTCCTAATAACATTGCTACACTACATTCTTTTAAAGACCGGACTTCATAATTTAGCTTCTATTTTCGTGAGTGAATATTTTTCTCACTATTAGCGTGAGTGAATAAGGGGAACACTCCGGTGCAAAATTCTTATTGACCCCTTGAGTTCCATCCAACTAATGCATCCTCATGTAAATTATGATGATTTTTCAGCAGCCAGGCTTTACTATGCCAATAGGCAGTGGCCCACCCCTACACCCCCTTCAGATTTAGAAATTTTTTTTGGAGTATTCATCAGAAAAGATTTTTCTTCGTGATTTCCCTGACAAATCGAAAAGGACAATGAAACAGCTACTCCCCTTAGATCTTGAACAACGCATTTTGCATCCCCCCCCCCAGCAATTTTGTGAATAAGCATCCTTGTCTAGGTTAATTCTACTTTCAAAAATGTTCAGAATTTTGAGCAGATTCCTAAAATTTTTATTGACAGAGCTCAACTGCTTTCTTTGAAATATTGAAGAAGGATCATAAGTGATCCAGAGTTACTATTTTGGAAATATGTAAATTTTCCACGAGATAAATTCTTAGAGACCTCTTGAGTTTCAGCTTACTACCGTATGTTCAGGTATATTAGGATGATTCTTAAAGTTCTCCTCCATACTAATAGGCAGTACCTCCTGGCAAGTAAATTACGTGTAAATTGAGTACACAACACCTTAACACCAAAGAAGACGTTCTATTTTTGGAGTAGGAATATCTAGACACAATAAGTTAATTCAAAATCTTGGTAGGTAATAAAATACTACCCTACGGCCAGTAATTACTTTTCAGGGGCTTTTCACTTCAAAACATCCTATTACAGCTGCAGTATTTATTCTAGCATGCAAGATCTCTTTTATACTAGTAAGCAGCAGTAGGCAGTAGGCAGTGATGGGAAATGGATTTTGCATTCCCCCCTCCCGGGCTTTTCCATTCAAAACAGCCTATTGCAGCTGCAGTATTTATTCTAGCATACAAGATCTCTTGTATGCTGAGTTTTGTATGCAATGGAAGCTTGTTTGTAAATGTTTTTTATTCCATTTGAATGAATTGTCGTTTTTCACTTCGCTTGATGTCCCAGTAGGGTATAAATTGGAAATTTGGGGATTCACTCCAAATGTCAACTCTTCAAAGTCTCTAAAAGTTTCACTAACCTAGCTCAAATGTCAAACATCAACGCCAGAAAATCTCAAAATCTAAGAAGTTTTTACTCACCTAGATCAAGATCTTTCTTCTGAAAAACATAAATTTGTCCAAAAAGCGATTATCTATCTTATTATCTACCCCTAGATTACTACTGATAATTTCAGTCACCGTGCAGCCACTCGCCGTCTTGCCAAGTGTTTGACCAAGAGGCATGGAAACTTGTGGAATACGCGACCGAACTTGAATGAATTGAAACCAGTAATGTCTGCCAGGTTCATAAAACATAAAATCGCGAAGAAAGGAAGAAAACGAGGATAATTAACAGCCAGTGAAAAAATTGAAAAATTTATACAAATATTTCGGTCAAGACCTCCGCTTGACAGTCCTCAGTGCAGAATAAAACTGATAAAAATATTAAAAACCGAACCTTAAAATAAAAACACAAAACTAAAATTGGACGACCCTTTCTCAGTAACGGTGAAAGGGTAACTGAATAAAAAACACAACTCTAAATGGCATTTCATAATCATTTTACGTAAAGCACTCTTAAAGGCTAATCGTTTTCCAGTTAGATTATTATCAGAGATTCTATTTGATTGCACAATATAATTTTGCGGATGTATGTTAAAACAATCAGAATTAATAATTTCATCATAAATGGGACTTGGAAAAATTTCTCCAGCGTCTCTATTGAGAGTTACCTTTTGGTGAATATGCTTTTTTATTTCAACTGCCTCCCTGAAAACTTGCGTGAGACCTTTAACGGGAGCAACAATGGAGGTTTCGTCAAACAAAATGAAATGGTGTGGACTGTCATACACATGTTGAGCCAAGGCGGAATTAAAAACCCCAGGCCTTTGGCGTAGCCTCATGGCCTTGTCGATTGAGAACCTATGCCCGTTAAAGGTCTCACGCAAGTTTTCAGGGAGGCAGTAGAAATAAAAAAGTATATTCACCAAAAGGTAGCTCTCAATAGAAAAGATTGATCAGGTGGACAGCTTCACTTACCTTGGTAGTATTATTAGTAAAGATAGTTGGAGCAGTGAAGATGTCAAAAGTAGAATAGCCAAGACTCAGGGTGTTTTTTCACAGTTAAAAAAAGTTTGGAAAAATAGGAAGATAAGTCTACACGGTCTTATGTCAATTTTTGAATTCTTGATCAGCATGCCTAAGACTCTAGGCAGGCATGCCTTTCCAAAAACTAACATGACAAGTATGTGTCCAATAAGAGAGTCATGCATACTCCTGCCATTTATCCGTGCCCCAGCCATTTAAACATTTGCCTCTCAATTACTTGGACTATCTGTCTTGGCTTTTGTCTGTCTACAATTAGCCATGTCTTGATGCAACCTATTGCAAAATACTTGATAACTTCAATTTACATCCACAAAATTATATTGTGCAATCAAACAGAATCTCTGATAATAATCTAACTGGAAAGCGATTAGCCTTTAAGAGTGCTTTACGTAAAATGAAATTGTGAAATGCCATTTAGACTTGTGTTTTTTATTCAGTTACCCTTTCGCCGATACTGAGAAAGGGTCGTCCAATTTTAGTTTTGTGTTTTTATTTTAAGGTTAGGTTTTTAATATTTTTATCAGTTTTATTCTGCACTGAGGACTGTCAAGCGGAGGTCTTGACCGAAATATTTGCATAAATTTTTCAATTTTTTCACTGGCTGTTAATTGTCCTCGTTTTCTTCCTTTCTTCGCGATTTTACGTTTTATCATGATTAGCCAGTGTGGTCTCAAAAATTATTGAGGTTCACGTTCAGTAGGGAATAGGAGAGGAGGGGGTAATCCCACTGGACATAAAAATCGCCAATCGTGGTACAAGAAAATATTTCTCGAGGAGCAATCTGAGATAGGAGAAAGAAGTTTTATTTCTAATACGGGTTTGGCAATCAGGTGCCACTGACTATGGTTGGTGACCCACCACTCACTTTTGAGGGACATGTGTTGCTTGCCCAAGCCAGTCTGAAGCTGGCTTTCAAAGATGGAGGAAAATAACGTTGGAACCATAAAAACTACCTCGGAAGGTTCTTCTACAAAGGAGGACAAGAGACAGGCAACCCCTATCTCAAAATACCATGCCCAAGGAAAGCAGCAACTGGCCAGTGTCTATTGGCGCTATATGTTTTTTTTGTGTGCGTGGGGGGGGGGGGTAGGACGGCAATGGGCTTTTGCGGCTTGAGCCACGGTTTCTTAGTCTGCCCATAGTAATAACAATCTAACCCTGCTATGTAATTACCAACAAACATTTTAAATGGACTTAACTTTAATTGAATTAACTGACTAACACTGAAATAGATAGAGCTTCTGGAACAGTTCACCTTTTTAAATCTATTAAATATATGATAAATTTTAGATGTTTAACAACTAGATATAGAAAGTCTTCAGGAAACAGGAAAAGTCTAAAGGAAAGGAACGCTTCATTTTATTCGTAAAGAGACATTACATCTTTTATCTACATCTAGATGTTGATTTAGAAAAAGTAAATGATGAATAAATAAATTTAGATTTCAAAAAAGTAAATGTTGAGGAAGTAGATGTAGACGAAGAAAAAGTAAATGATGAAAAAGTAAATGATGAATAAGTAAATGTTGAGCAAATAGATGTATATGAAGAAAAAGTAAAGGATGAACAAGTAAACTTAGATGTCAAAAAAGTAAATTTTGAGCAAGAAGACGTTGAAAAAGTAAATGACGAACAAATAAATCTTGACATTTAAAAAAGTAAATATTGAGCAAGTACATGTAGATGTAGATATAAAAAGAACTAAATGATGAACAAGTAAATCTAGAATCAAAAAAGTAAATGTTCAGAAGGTTCACGGAGTATTTTGTAAAGAAGCTTATTCTTTGACGAAATTCCTTTCACATGGTCAAAGGAAGAAACTTCTGGCTCCTTATTGGGTATCAGTGGGCAAATTACCGGAGACTGGATGATGTCTCCACTGTTCCGGAGATCTTTTTCTTCAGATAGTTATTTAAAGCTTTGTTTACAACATACACAGAGCAAGATTAAGATTGCAGCATGTTATAAATGAAAAGCAATAATGAATATGGCTACTATAATTCACTCAGAATTGACTAGTTCCACAGAAACTCTGAGGAGTAGTTATAAGATTTGAAATTTTGGTATCATAAACATGCAGTAAAAGCAATAGAAATTCAAATTCTAACTGACTACTTGTCCTGTGTGAAAATTTAAACCGATAAAAGTAACGAAACCTTTAAAGTTACAAGAAAAGCACATTATTTTAGCTCATTGGTGTTCTACTTACATGCAGAACTGACAGTGAAGAGTAATTTTTTATTTTTATTTACCCCCCCCCCCTTCAAAAAAAACCCATCAAGCTCTATAATTACTCACGGTTGAATTTGAGATTAGTCGGCCCTCTTTCTGAAACTTAAGGTTCCGAAAAAAATCTTTCTAAGACTCCTGGTCCATAATAGAAAAATCGATGAGCAACACGGATGAAGCTGGTGGACCGCCTTTGGCACCCTAATATTTTTCAAAAGTATGTTCATACATTTTCGATGGCCCTGATTAGTTCCAGTACTTACGATTGAATACAAATCGTACTTAAGATTGAACGGGGATTGTTTCAATCCGATAAAAAATCTGCGTTTCAAACGCCAATTGACAAATAGAGATATAAATATGTTTTTTTCACAACAAGGATAGAGATAGATAGCCTTTTTTTTCCAATTTACCGGGGGTACTCCTTAGATCAATAATAAGGGTGTTGCCCTCCCCCCGTGTTATTCCCCTTGTACCAGTAAAAATGAACACAAATTAAAAGTCCATAAATAGCCCTTAACCACGTATATCCACAAAGGGGAGTAATTCGAAGCCTTTCCCGACATCCCAAGATTTTTCTGACGATTTCCTGATAAAAAATCTTCAGTATAAGCCTAGATTAGGGGCTATAGAGAAGAAACATGTTAAGACAATTGACTGCAGATTCGCTAGACTTTACCTCGCCCCTGCCCAATAGCGCAAATATATAGCCTCAGTTATATATTTCTCACGCATTTTGCCTTCCACGCAATCGAAAAGAGAACAACCCTCTTTTTTCAGCCCGTGTACCCGTAAATTGAATCAACTGTGACAAAATCATGAAACGGAAAAACACATTTTCCTTCTCTTAACTTGTTTCCTTCTCAATAGTCCCTAATCTAAGATAATACCAAATCTTCTGCACAATCCGTCTGTTTTTCCACATCCCCTAGAAAAAAAATTTCTAGATAAATGCTCACTCAATTCATCCTGCTCTCCCTTATTGCTGCAGGAAAGTTTGATCTGAATGAATTCATTTAATGTCAGCTTCAGAATTGTTGCGCCATCTATTTCCCAAATTATTAGATACCGCAGCGAATATTTTTCGGACCACAATTTACATTTGCATAAGTTCTCTTTCTTCATTTGCCTTTCTCATGAAAAGAAGCCCAAGTGATGTTAAAATTTGCGATTAAATGTGTAATCAAGGCTTGTATTAAGTAGCTACCCATTGGTCGTCACTTGGCCAACTTCGCTAAAAAAGTTAATGAAGACAGATTTCAAGGTTTGAACAGAGTTTTCCTTCCAGCGTTTTAAGTGCGCGTGCGTTCGAACGGTACGCTGAATTTTTCACACAACAGATATCTTTCGTTTAAATCGTTTTAACAAGCCACCGAAATTATGTTGGGTGAGATTGGATTGGCCTATATCTCTAAAGAAAGTAGTTCTAGAAATACAACATTGACAATCGCCATCATTCATCTGTTTGTAAGTCCTATAAGCTTTTCGTAGTTACTTGGATCAGTTAGAAATCTTTCAAACAGTCAGTCTAAGGAGTTTGTAGCTTCCATGCAGACAAATTGATGTAACTAAGTGGTTTTCCCCATCAAAACCAAGACACACATATGGCACGGAAGAAATTATTGCTATTATTATTGACAATTGATAACAACTTAAAAAAAGAGCGCCAACACTAAATAGATTGTATTGAAAATATAAGAAACTGGGAATTTTTCAATAGTGTGAATTTATTTCAGGGAAAAGGGCATAGCTTCGAAGGCTATCACAAAAAAAGTATCAACCATAATATACTAAAACAACCTCTTGTATACTGCTGAATTTGTAAATATTGTACATTACAAAATAGCTAATTTGTGCGATGGCGAAGCCAGTTTTGTTCTCGTTTAGTAAAAATATTAATGATAAATTCAAAATTGATTATTCAAAAATTGTGACCAATAGAGGTTGATGCAATAGTCATTTGCCAACAAATTTATCTAATCTTTTTTCATCGTCCACAATGATGTCTTTGCACGTTATGTTTCCTATAATCCAGTCCTGATGGAGTTGGAATATGCTAGGAGCTCATCATGTCAGAATTTCATTTGTGAATCCGTTGAGTGGTCTACACAGCTCTCAAGGGGATATATATATATATATATATATATATATATATATATATATATATATATATATATATATATATATATATATATATATATATATATATATATATATATATATATATATAGTATATATAATTATAGATATAGTTTTTTTTATTGCCTAGTTTTAATCCTTCACAATCGAAATCAGAGGGCATATAAGCGTAAAATGTTTCTGATAATTTCAGTAGTTAGTTCAAATTGTTTAAACCCCCTAAAGTTAATTAAATCTCTTCAACCTTTTGATTTAGTCTCCAGTTTGGAGTGTTCAATTAGTTTTGTTCTCTGTTTTGAAAAAAAAATCGACTCCCTTTAGTTAATACTCTGACCTGAAGTCAGTACCCTTGGTACGCAATATGTACATTATTCCTATTGTGTTATAATAATTACTGTTACTATTACTATTAATACAGCCTTTATTATTACGCGCAACCTTCAATTGAATTGTGATTTATCTATTCTCATAATATTAACAATAAACTTCATCACGCCTAAAAATATCGACAGAATCAAGCTCCCAATCAGGTTTTACTAAATAAAAAAAGGAAGATAGATTAGTGTCCTATGTTCCCGTATTCAAAAGTGCGCCTTCTTTCTACTATTATATTTTTGTGATATATTTACGTGAGCTAATCACTTTATTTCTAGATGCCACTCTCTAAAGAAAGGAGAACCATACAAAGGGACGTCTTTCTCTTCAGAAAGAGAAACCGTAAAACCCGTCTATTTTACCCGCTATTGTGTTTAAGCGTTGTCAAACTCTGAACCGTTAAAACAACCACACAACCTGATTAGTTCTTTTGTACAAAATTTTAATTCAGTGAAATTTTCGAATTGCTAAATTTTTTGCAAGTTAACCGTCTGTAGTCGAAATGATAATGACACAAAATGTCAAAAAGGCCATATTGACGATTCCCACACGATCTTCCAATGTTTGCAATAGATACTACGAATTTATTCTTCCACGGTTTGTCTGTGTATATAACAGTGGCACAGACATGGAAAGACTTCACAGCTCACATCCTGCAGCCTCCAACCCCTAAAAATGTAATTACAAGCCTTTTACGAAGTTTTTCTCCCGCATCCCCCTTAGAAAAGAAGAAGCTAGGCGCTAAAGTCATACAGGCAAATTTTCTTACTTTAGGTATAGATAATCCTGTTTTCAAAGAAAGTGCTTCTTTTTCATTCCTTGATGGATATGGATCATGCAAATTTTCATAAAACCAGTTTTCTAAAATCTGAAAAATAAACATAATGTTATTACTAGTTTTGTAATTTGAATAAGATATTGTTCAATAAAGAAAAATTGCGTTATGTGCAGAATATACAATTAATATAATATTATATATATTGTATTTAATATTAATATTATAGATATTGTATTTAACAATAATATTTATTATATTTAATCTTATATATTTCATTTAATATGATTTATTATATTACATTAATAAATATTATATTAATTATGAATAATATATATTATTAATTTACAATTAAAAACATAAAGCTAGTTATCTCAGTGATAAACCCAAAGACAATTTCTATTGTTTAAGAATATCTCTTTACTTTAATTTTTTCTTATCAGCCTCCTTCCCCCCAATAAACTGTTTACAAAACTAACAGACCACAAATCTTGAAGTCTAACATATTGGTCTTTCAATAATACTACAAAGGTTAAGAATGACCCTAAGAGGAGGTATCCTCGTACGTACGTATCTTTGATTTCCGCAATTTTATTGGAGGATTGAAAAAGAATTTAGAGGCTTTTCGTAGGAGCAGTTTTTTTTTTTTTGGGGGGGGGGGATTAAAAATGTTATTTAGAGTGTGTCGCTTAATAGCGTGACTACGTTTCGGAACACATAGCATAAAATTACGTCTGGTATTTCGTTTCCGCTTGTTATTTCATGACCAAAACGATTTTCATTTTTTTTTCTTGGTATGCACCAGAAAGCACATCCTGACTAATGTGTAATCTTACTTCTTCTTTTTTTTATCTTAAAGCTTTCTTTCTTACATTTTCTTCTGCACTTGTTTCTTGTCTATTCTATCTAGATACTTGACTTTTTGCTAAACTATCCTGGAACAATGGAAAAGTTGAGCCATTTTGATGTATTTTTCCTGCAAGAACAATTGCTTCCCGCCTGCAGCGCGAACTATTTGTGAAGGAATCGGTGTAGGCCCTCTGTTGGCCTCGTATGTTATCTTAAATGGACTCTTGCAGATTTATTTCTGATGTATGCTACCACCCATTAGATTTTTTTTTAGCTGACTTGGTGAGACAATCCTATTAATACTTACCTAACAAATGGAAAAATAGAGCACAGTCGTTCTTGACCTTTGCCAAATCTTGTGATAAGAGAAACGATTACCAGAATTGAATCTCTTGACTACTTGCCGGTGATATAAACTGCAACAATCACATAGGGTCTAGTCGGTCTGAGATCCTACTAAATCCTCTACTAGCTATGCATAATTTTATTAATAAAATACTGCCATGTTTCTCATACCCATAATACTGGTGCAAATTCTGATTTGGACCGTTGTACTTGTTCGCCTTTTCTTCATTCCTCTGGTATTCATATTGATCATGAAGAGAAAGACTACGATCATCCCCCTCTTGTTTCAGATCTGTCTATTAGGTTTATGAAAGCGCTCCTTCCAAGCCCAGAAAATGGATTTTCATCGTCAACAGAGTAGCCTACATTGGTCAATTTAATGCGTGCGCACAATCGTGTTGATTTGTGTCCAATTGAACACCCCGAAGACGTCTGGGAAGTGTGATCCTCAACTTGCAAACAGTGAAAAGCATTCTTAACACGTCAAGATTCAAAGCTTTTTTTCAAGTGATATCATTCCAAGATTGTCGTGGACTGATCAACATGAACGCGTTTTTCCGCAACATGAAGTCATTTTACTCTTTTAAATACGAAGGTTCTTCTTAATAATATGAGCCAAAGACGTATTATTCCTGTTGACAAATTCAATATTGTGATGTCACTTCGTCGTTAAAACCGAAGCCTTGTGACCTTGATGGTATTTATTTGGCACAAATTCATCCGATTCCAGCTGAACTCCTGTCGCATTTCAGATGTCTTTGTCGATCCCTGATTCATGTTTATATGGAATCATTATTTCTGTAATAAAAATCCGAATTCATGTTGTTCAAAAAGGCCGATTACCAGGGGCGTAATTTGCTATGGGGCAGGGAGGGCAACTACTCCTCCCAGAAATCGGTCCCACCAGACCCCAGTTTGCCCCCCCCCAGCTGAAATTTACTTTCTTCCAAAATCTAGTAAAAACTATGATAAACCCGCATAATTCAAGCATCAACAGAAACAGATCAGTTTTTTTAGTACATATTTACCTTTATAATTCTATAAGTTATCTTTATATAGTACTATAAAGTACCTTTATAGTACTTTTAAGGTAATAAATAGTACTTTTTTTTGTTTTTACTGTCGTTAAAGTACTAAATAGTACTTTTTTTAGTTTTTACTGTCGTTTTCACTTTATTTGGGAAAATTGGCCCCAATCTCCCCCCAGTATTTTGTCAAAATTACGCCCCTGCCGATTATCGGAAGCCGGCGTCCCCCAGGGCAATTCCCCCTGACTCTTGAAAGAGTACAAGAACTTTTAATTTGCAATCGAATAAGTCTCATCCGAAGTTTCTATAACCACCGCTTTCTTATGAAGGGCCTCTGAGAAAAATAAATAAATAAATAATAATACATTGAAGCTTATGTCTGTTTACCATAGGCTACGCAATAGCATTGCCTCTGACTTGAACAGGTGAGTAGAACTTTCAATTTTCCTTCTAATAAACATCAGAAACTATCACGGGGGAATATGGCGGGGGAATTTTCCACGGGGAAAAGGAATTTTTGGGGAGGGGGGGGAAGCCTAGCACCTCACTTTCGTCTGTACTCTAAATAAATTATATGAGTATGTGTTGCTTCCCCGTATTGAGCATAATGCTAATTATAAAGCTAGTTATTTCGATTCAGGTCGGGTTTGAGTTTTAAACATGCTTACTATGCTTTGGCGCGGCGTATTAAGGCAGTTTTTTGGACCAATTAGTCTTCATTTTAGCACCACTTTGCACCCTTACATCGTGCACCAGAAGATACATCTAAAGTATTCGTTAGTGTTTGTCATCCTCAAGCTTGGTATGCTCTTGGTCAGCTTGGCGCACAGTTTATAGAATTATCCAGTAAGTTTATCGCAGATCATTTCTGGTCTTCAGTCTCGCCGCGAACAAAAAGCTCCTCCCACTTGTTTGTGTATTTATGTATCAGTGTGTTTGCGTCAATCAATGAGAAATGGTTACAAAATGCATTATTCGTAATAGCGGGTTTCCACTTATTTCCGACTGTTTCGCGTCCAAGGGAAATCTGACTTGTCTACCCGTGAAAAGATCTAATGCCGCTTATGTTTTTTAGTTCTTCGGAGCACTTGCACCTCGGTCCGGGTTTTTATAATGGGTGAGATAGGGAATGATCATACTGGTTGATTCTATAAACTGTGGCTTGGCGTGAATGTGTCTGTAAATCTTGCTCTAAAGTTTCGGTATTAAAATGTATTCCCAAGATCGAAGTCAGGAAGGGCTGGATTTTTCCGACAAATACCAGCTAAAAGTTGAATTTAATAGGAGGGAGGGGGTCTGTCACCCAGTGATAGTTCTGGCCTCTCTTGCATCCGGGACAAAATCCAAGTTTTTCATTTATAGACAAAATTTGGATTAATAACGAAATTTTGCATTTATTTAAATCTGACTTCTTACTTTATATGGGAAAAGATATGGAAAAAATGAAAATTTTGGATTCAATTTGCTTATACTTACTGCCTACTGCGCCCTCTGCTTTGTTTCGATTAAAATAAAATTACAAAATAATTATAAATGGTAGATTATTTATTTGAAATTTTACGTCCCTAAAATTTCTATTTTTGTTGTCACTTTTTATGAGTTATTTTCAGTTTTTATTTGCTTTTTGGTGTAATCTATTTCTCTTTTGTAAGTGGGTAACAAACTATCACTATTTTTATTGTTATTGCTGAAAGCGATCAGACCGAGCGGGGCAAATTTGAAGTATGCACTCTAGATATGCACAAAAATAATTTGAAAACCTTAAAAATAGAGCTGGGGTATTGAAGTCTCAAAATTATCACTGAACAAAGAGCTAAAACAGAAGTTCGGTTCGTAATCAGGTCCCAGGAGAGTCTTAAGCGAGTGTCAAGACCCTCAACTCTGAAAAAAGTACTAATCTAATGCCTTTATTCTACAAAAAAAAACACAACTTTAACCTTTTTATGGCCTTACTCTAAGCTGTCAATACTGCTAAAGTATAGAACAATTAAAAATGTTGAACTGGGTTTCAGCTTGGGGGAGTTACTCCCATATACGTACACAAAAAACTGTGCGGATTTTTTTCAGTGGGGATTTAGGAAAAGCAATCAAAACAGCGAAGGGTATCAAATTAATAGCATACTATAAGGAAGCTATCGAATGTCTCGGGGAAGAGGGAAAGGCCAAAAGCCTAGCCCCATAGCAATTGGTATTTCTATCTGAGGTAAGAATACTTTTTTCGGTCTAATTAGTTCAAGCAACGATATTTATTACAAAAATTATTGTATTAGTAGAACTTCCCTTTCAAAGAAAACCAACTCCTCCTATGGGACTTGACTATGTGTGCCAGCAAGTTTTAATAAAAAACACATATTAATGTACGGTGTAAAATAATGTTATAAATTATCTTGCCAGTTTGTTTTTTAATTCTAATCTTATATTACCTATCTAAATAGGTAAGCTGTGTCGGGCAAAAAAAAAGAAACATAAAAAAAATAAATCACCTCCCTTCTGATATTCAGGACCAATAAATGTATTCGGAAAATTATTGACTTACGAAGCTTAATTAATATAGTAATTCTAATTAGATTTTAGACTAAATGTAGTACTGTATTCTGCATACATATCTTGGTTCACTGAGCCTGCCTGATTATCCTCAGTTGTGGTTGAAGCATGTTGAAATGTAGGAGAAAAAGACTGGCTGTGTTGCTGAAGATCGAAATGGCTAATTAACGCTGAACTAGCACCAGAGTGACGTAATCTGTCAATAAATTTGCTGGAAGAAGATTGATTTTGTTGATATTTTGAAATGTGTGGTTGGCTACTATTGAAAGGGGAATTTGCTGGCGACCTGACAGAAGTAAAGTTCCGCCCCTTCAATGTAGCGTATAGTGGATGTGTTGCTAATTCTTTTTGCAAAAAAGTTGATGCAGGCGCAGGAGAAGAAGTTCTAGAACTAGTTTCTGGGATTGTATATTTGGTTAAGTAATTTCCACTCGGTCCTGCCCCACTTGCGGTGTCGGTACACGCTTTTTCTGCAAGACTAGATTCACCTTTGTAAGGCATTCCGAGATGGGTGTGACATGAGGGGCTGCTTTGAGCTTGGTTTGATAATAGTCTCTCATTTAGGGTATTACTGAACGATGAGCTCTGATTATAGTCATAGAAAACTGGAAAGAATCTATATTCTTTCTTAGTTTTTTAAAGATCGTAAATACGAATCGAATTAGATTTATAAAATGTAATTGTAGCAGCTTTATGAAGATTAAGATCATAATGAGTATAAAACTGATAATATACAATATGTAGTAATTTATCAGTTTTACTGATAACTAATCCTATTTTGTTAAACTTTACCTATGGATAGGACTTAAAGTCTTTGGGTGTCGAAGCGTCGTAAAACGTCAGGGTCCTGAGTTGAATAGTATGATAAAACTAATATCCAACTTTTTCTGACAAAATTTTTGTGTTAGTCATTTTTGATTGAAAAGTTTTATAAAAATAAAATGGGTTCGTAGTAAAACATGATGCGATTTGTTCCACGCTGAATCGTTTTCAGATTTAGCAAGCTGATAAGGACGAAATATGTGGTGAGTCGTTTTTCACATTCCCACGTCAGAGCGTAAAAATTAGAAATTTTCTTCGGGTGACTAGTCTTACTATTATGAATGAAGGAGTTTATTTAAATAACTCAAATTTTTCGAGTTAAAATCGAGGGTTTTAAACTGGACTATCTTGAACATGCTTAAAATTATAATAAATAATTAGATATATATTATACACGTTGAAATATTAAGTCGCATTGTATTATTTTTAATCTCTTCATATATATATAGTTTAATTGCACAAAAATTCGGTCTTATTAAGAACTAATTCTTAAACTGTTTCAGAATACATTTTTTCCGTCTGAGGCTCAGACAACTGTACTGGTCTAATATATAGATAATGAGAAATATCAAAATTTCAGTAGTAAACATTCTGCTATTCAAAGGGAGTTACCATAGATCTAGTAAGGTAAAGCTATGATTTCATATTGAAATATTTTTAGTAATATTTAATCGTTAACTATGGGTATTCAGAGTTTGACTGGATCACAAATCGATACTCCCGTTAAACATTTGGTCGTATTGTGTAAATATTTAAATAGGATTTTGATTTTATTATCATAAATAACAAAGATAAACAATTTATTTATTTATTACAAATCTCTAAAAATATCTAATTATTAACTTTTGACTTTCTCAAAAATAAAAGCATAATATATAAAAAAATAAATAATATAAAAATATGAAGATTAGTATCTACACAAATACAAGAACCCATCATCGAAAAAGTTAAAACACCAAGCCACAACAAAATCAATCAACTCAAGAATGCACCCAACCACAATTAAGATAACAAGTCGATAATTTTTATAGCTTTAAATTTCTTTTTCTATTCCTAGTTTGAAGGTTTTATTTATTTTTTTTCTCTGTTGTTGTTTTTTTGTTGTTTTAATATAGGTAAATAAATTACATCATTATAATAATAAAAAAAAATACACTCAAACTTTAACAATATAAATTTAATTTGATAAAAAAGTAGAATTATGTTATTATTTAGTATTCCATAAATTAAATATTGTTTTATATATGAGTTAATTGGTTTTGAATCTAGAAATTAAACATTTTGTGAAATGTCCCTTTTTTTGCGTTATTTGGTTAGAGGAACTGAACTTTTGTTATTTAATGGTACTTTTGAGTTATTTTTGTCAATACTTTAACTACAAAATTTTAAAAAACCAATTAATTTTTAATTAAATTGTGTTTATATAGATAGTAGTATTTTTTTTTAACCGGGGGCCCTCCAACCTGTCCACCCCCCCCTTCACTGGCAATTTCTTTATAAAAAGACTAAATTGGCTTAGATGCCACTAACCTTGTCGAGCGATTGTATAATTTAACTAAATAAATTATGTTAATAATCTTACTATATTACATTACACTAGTTGGTCATAAAACATCGCACCGCGTCTACTCCTAACTACGTAGTCTAATAGTTTCACATCGCAGGTTTCTTTATATGTACATGTCTTTACCAACGTATTCGAGGATAATATTTTTTTTTATTTATTATATGCTACATAGAGTTTCGTTTTTTTTTTATCTTCAGATATAAAAATATAGTAACCATTTTTATAACTTTAAAATTATTGAAATTTATCATATATTTTAAATATTTAACAAACTTAACCTATTACTAACGGTAAAAAATTTATGATTATAGATGATTCACAAGAATGCGAGTCAATTGTTTTAACTGGATAGACGAGTTCATCATATGTCATCTGTGAGTCTTGTTTTAGTGCTTTTATTGGGTTTGGACATATTAACACACTAAAAACCCGTCGGATTTCCGAGTGGCTGTTTACAGTCAAAAACACAAAATTATAAATTTTCTTTCAGTGATAACTTTATATTTATGTTAATACACATATATTGAATATGTGAATTATATTTTTAGTAAATCAATGTAAAAGAAAAGACTAAATACTAAAAGTCATTTTCCAAGAACACCCTAACCACCATAGTTATTACGTTATTAAGTACCAAAAGTAGATCTTTATAAATAAGATAAACAGCTCTTTGACATTTACGAAACTCATTTTGGATATATTTTAGATATTTTTTTTATTTATTATATGTGTTACCGTTTTAGTGAAATGTCCCGCTGCCAATGTCAATATTACGTTCTAATTCCAGTTTTTTACTAAGTTAATGATCTCTCCCCATTTCCAAAAAGAATACACGTTACACCCCGCCAACCCCCGAAGTGGAGGTTTCTTACCTGATTGTCACGAGGGATAAATTAAATTCGATAAACTGTATTATGTCCATCATTTGTGGATAACATATCAGAGACTACGGTCTCGTCTGTGTTTAGTAATTCCCTGCTCTTGTCTAGTATGTTTTATGAAAACCTTTGCCTATGTCTCACTACTGCAATTGTGAAACGAATTACAATGACAAGAATGTTTAAAATATTTAGATATGAACAAACATTTTACTATATTTAGATATTTAATTTTAATAAATTATATTTGTTCCAAAAAAGAGATTAGCCACTGGACTATTAGACTTTTGTTTATTCTAGTGATGAAACATAGATATTTAAAAACCATCGAACACTAAGTCTAACAAAAGCATACATGACAATACTCATCTACTTAATTCAGTGAATGTTGTATCGGGGTTTGTTATTTAACTTTATGTTCTCTAACTAACCATCAAATAAACACAAAAAAAATTCTAAATTAAAAGACCATAAAAAACATTCTTTATTTTTATAAAATCTTTCTGTATTTAAAATTTTTTCTTATATAAAATGAAATTCATTTGGCTCAGTTGTACAGACCGCTTGCAATTAAGGTCATAAATTCAGGTTGAATACTTAATCTTAATTTCTGACACACTCCGTTTTGTTTTAATAAAGTAAATTTAACAAAAAGATAAATTGCATCTACACTATAATTATACTGTAAATGTTGTGCAGAAACGTACTAGTGAAATGTTAGTTATTTGTTAAACCTCTCTAGGGGTCAACTCACTAGTTAGATAATAGTAGACTTGTAAGATAACATCTTGGAAATATTTGTAAATTTAGAAACAGAGTCTGTTTTCAAATTTTATTATACCTTGTATCTTTTTATATTTCCGCTATAACGTGAGTTGTACGCAATATTGTTTAGTCTTAAGAACTTTTAACTCAAAATTGGACGTTATGTAGATGGGGGTGTTGTTAATTTAAGGTAGATCAAGTTTAGGGAAGTTAGTATCATTTTTAGAGCGCACTTTTTTATAATAGATATTAATTAATGGGTAGGATCTCAAACCAAAATGTAAATATTTTAATTAGCATGTCTCAACTGTATTAAACAAGTAGAATTTGCAAACTATATAAAAAGAAACTTTTTTTTTTGTTTCATTTTCACTTTATTTTTCTAATTTATAGTAAAATTATTTTTGGTTTATTAATCAAATATCACCTCTAGTTCCATATATGCAGATTTTTGACTGCTGCAATGATCCACTGACAGTCTCTTTGAGAACTCTGACTAAACTTGTGATGAAAAATCTAATTAAAGGTTTATCTGATGAATTTGTCCTACTAATCTAGGAATGAGTTGTTACATGTAAGTAACTTGGATATTCTTTTCGAGTTAATTGATCTCTAATAATATTTAACATTTTTTTGATGAATAATACTACACTAATTATCTTACTTCTATAATATTAACAATATAATTATTTTAATTAATACCTAGAACATTATGTAATCATATCAATAATGTGTCTTCTGTGTGTCAAGATTTTTTGATACGTTTCTATTGTCAAATTCTACGAAAAAATGATCATTTATATTTTTAAAATAGCCCAATATTTTTTTCTACGCTGACTATACTATTTAAAAAAAAGATCCTTCAATTATTCGATATTTTTACGACTGATTTTACAACAGTCTATTAATACTGATCTATTATACAATTTTATTTAATGTGGATCTATCTTGTAAATATAACTTTCTGATTTAGTGGGCTTGTGACATTGAGGTTGGATAATACTTTAAACTCGACTATTAAATTACTTTTTTCGTATAGAAAACTCTCGCTTGAGCTCCTTAAATTAAGGCTTATTGTTAGATGGCAATTGGTGCTGAGAACGTCTGACATTGGACAAAAGTTTTTTTGGAATAACTAAATAACCTTTATCCACAGTATTTAAGGCTGAAACGAATCTGTGGGGCTTTTGCACTCAATAAAGATGTTCATTTCCTGTGACAGTATGATGAGTATGTACAAAGTTAGTAGGGTTCGATCGGTTTCGTGAAGATTCGTGGGTTTGTAGTTGGGTTAGTGATGGAGCAGGGATCTTATTTTTGTGTTTTTTATCAGTAGTAGTAGTAGTAGTATCTGGTTAATTTTTTTAGGCGATATACTAGATACTTTTCAGTTTTTCTAAATTGTTAGTTACCAAAGTGTTATTAGAGAGATATCAAATTTTAATAATAGATTTTACATAGAATACAATTATGATTAGTAATAAACAAAATATAATATATTTAATGAAATAGCATAAGAGTCAGAAACACGAATAGTAAAAGGACAGATGATTGGAACAAGCTTATTAAATAAAAAAAAAACCCAGGTAGTGTTGATTCGAATTTTTAAAATATAAACAAATCTAATCTCCTCTCTGTCTTTAGAAATTTTCTTAGTTTCGTGGTAAATACTTATAAATTTTAAATAGTTAGTTACATTGACTTTTTGGCACTTCAAAAAAGTTATAGGGCACTTAATATTTTTGTAAGTGATAGATAACTATAGTTATCGAACTAAAGATCTAAAAGGTTCATGGTCAGTGTAGTTTGTAGTAAATTATAAGTAAATTAACCAAAAGAATTAAAAGAAAGGTTTTTAATATAAAAAAACAAGTTTTTTTTTTAACATCATTTAGTTATATATCATCAATATAACAAAGTCACTACCTTCGGAACACTATTAAATTGTCGGTCAGATACAACCAAAATATAAAATTCACATCAATATTTGGTGGTTCTATTTATATTAATGATTTAGAACTAGAACACATTTGGCTATCAGACCTATTAATTGAGGGGGGGGGTGCATTAAATGTTCCCGATTTACTCACTAATTGGCGGGTATTTGTGGATATTAGATAAAAAATGTAATTTTACCACTTTTTTTTATTTAATTTCTGTACTTTGTTTCATTCTTTCCTTGTTTTATTTTTTATAAAATTCAGTTAATAACTAATAATAACATATCAGCGTACGTGGACTTTTTTTGGCTCACTGTATGGATCACCGGTTAATAATTTTATTTATGTCAGTTTTATTAGTAATATATATTACTCCATGTATACTTAAATGTATTAAATAAATTAGATAGAATAAATTTTTTCTTATTTATATTATGAACTCTCGCCCCCCTAGTCAAGAAAACTAAATTGGAGATAAAGATATAGTTTTTGTACATGAAAAGCAAAATTGTCCAAATTCTATATAAATCATTAAATTAGTAACAGTTTAACTACAATTACGAAATTATCGCGAATTTAAATTGATTTTTTTATATCCTGTTTTGACTCACCAATCTGTATGACCTATAACATTAATAAAATAGGCTATTGTTTTTCACATAAAATTAAAATTTCAAAATAAGACAACATTAAGAAAAATATTAATAATATATTATATATATATTAAGTATAGAGTAGTAGGCCTACTGTTTTTGTATTTCGATAATTGTTTGTGACCCCCCTATTTTATACATATCTATGTTCGATCACTTTAATACTTGGTCACAATTCTTTAAAAATGACCACTTAATCACAAATTACGTTAATTAGAATAAATATCTCCTATGACAGTACTAAAAAAAAACTGTAGAGTAAAGAGCGAGGTACTGACTAGGCAGTGAATCATAGCAGTAAATTTGGCGTGCATTTTTAATTTTTTTTATGGCAAATTAATTTATGGTTCTTTTGTCGGGTATCAAAAGGGAAATGTTAAGATATATTGAACTTAATGAATTGACCTTAAATCCTAGTGCCTCCCCGACCCCCCCCTCCACTAAACGAAAAAAAACCCCTTAAACCGTAGTGATACAGGAAAAACCAACCTAATCTCTTGATAACTATTTCCATGGTATTAAATTTACGTTCGTATCTAGGGGACTGTGTTTTAGTACTTACTAATAAACGAAAGCTGTAGGCGCTTTATTCACGTCTTACACCATGTTTTAAATAAAAATGGGTTCGTTTGTTTGTCTTTACAAAGGCTGTTAATTTTTTAGATGGTAAATAAATTTTTTTGCACAGTACCCATATACATATCAAATGTAAGGTCCGTTCTCAGTAGCCCCCCCCCCGCGATAGGCTATTCACCCTTGTTCTAGAAGCTACCCAAGTTTTACCCACACACAGCCCCAACACAAAAAAAAAAACAATAAATAGGCCTAAGTTATAGTAATTAGTTAAAAATATAAACACTTAATAATTTTGTAAACTAGTTGATTTTAAAATATCAATTAGTTGTAAATTAGAATATTACAATTAGTATTTTGAGTTAAGGATTTATTTTGTTCTTTTAGTTTCTTATTATAAAATTGTTATAACAGCGTTAAAATTTTAATAATAATTTTTTATTTTAATAAAATTTTATTAAATTTTAAAATAGTTTAAATTATACCAAAGGGGAATCTAAACTATAGAACATAAAATCGAAAATACAACAATCTAGACAAAAATAATTATAACTATAGTGAGTATATAAAATCGCCCAAATATATTCTTTGATTCTGTTTTTCAATAAATATCGATAAATGTTATTGAAAGGCTGATAAATATCTAATTCGATTATCACTCACAATTATACATGACGGTGAATAGAATAATTATAAGAAAATTATATTGTAAACACTATATATTTATTTTAATAATACGAATCGTACTTTTTTTTAATATATACGCTATTTATTTTTTAATAGCTTTAAAAATTCATAGATAGAGAATAGTATGTTAAAGTATCTAATTTTATATATCTAGACCTTATCTATAATTGAAAACCTTAGGTAATAGTACCCACTGAAACTCACGGTCTAAGTATAAGTTTTTAAAATAGTCTCATTTAATATTTCTTGTAGAACTAATTAAGTCGTTCGCTAAAACGATCAAATAATAAGTTTTATTTTATATATCTTACATTAATTTTTTTTACTATATACCTTACTTAATTATTAACTAAAACCCAGGTTATAAAGGCGCTATATTGCTTACATTAACGATTTTGACCAACTGTAAACTAGTACATACCCACTGATATTGCGTCTTTAAATAAATTTGGTCTTTTAACCTACAACGAACCCTGATCTTATTCAGATTTAATAAAAAATCTATACAATATATCATGAAGTTGTTAAATACACGTATTTCAGGGAATTATCGTTACAAGCGACTTAATAAATATCTGTTGGTTCAGGGGGTGGTAGAAAAAGTAGATGATATTTAGTAGATATATAAAGTTTAATAAGAAAAATTTTAATTAAAAGTATAACGATATAAATAATACTTCAGGATTCACTATGACTTTTTCCAACCAATAATTATTTATATTAAACTACCATATATAAATTCTTAACAACCTAATACCAATTATAGAAACATACTAGCAACCTATAAAAAATAAACATCAGCCTACTATAAACATACAATAAAAAAAACAATACTAGACAGTAAACGATCTAAAAGAGTGAATAATAACCATGTACTAGCACATACTGATTATTGCTTAAAAAAACACGTAAGTTAACATGCACTAAACTTCTTTTCTATGTACATTCAAACAGACACCTTTAGTTAAAGAACAGAATTTAAATATAAAAAATTAATTAATATTATTTTAATTAATTAATTTTTTTTAAATATATAATTCACATGACATGTCATGTGTATTTTTTCAGATCATTGAAAAGGAGTGGCGTGACGGTTGAAGTCATAGTTGTTTTGAGACTTTATCATTCTTATTTCTGATAGTTTTGATTTTTGAATATTTAGTATATTAATATTATATTATCTATAAAACTTGAACATAAAAAAAAATCTTATGGACGTGCTACTAATAATATACTAGAAACGATACATAAAAAATAACAGATAAAACAGAGGATAAAGTCATTAAAGAAAAATTAATTAAGAACAGTAGAATTAATCATGTTAGACATTTACTGTAAAAAATTTTAATTATCTAATGTTAATTATAAAACTATAAGAACGGGTATTACGACCTACCATAGATATCGGAGTTAGAATGAAATGAAAATAAAATAGAGTGGTGAGTTACATTGATGATGTCAAAACACTTTTGTCATACTCTGAATTTATACATCTACCACTACGGGAAAGGGGCACTAAAAATAAAATTCTTTAAATTTAAAAAATTTTTTTTTTATGCAAAAAGACTTCTAGAAAACAAAAATGGTTAAAGACATACTATAGACTCACTTAATACACCATATTTTTATATCATGAAGGTTTGTACTAACATTTATAAGAGAGTTTTTGAGTGTAATGAAAATATGCAGCATTTTCTTGGGCCGTGTACTGGGTTATTGGATTTGAAGACGTAAGGAGTAGGTTTGGAAGTGGGTAATATTTGTTTTTTAAAAACTATTTGTAAGTGTTTTTTTTATAAAACATTTCGTTGTAAAGAACTTTTAGTACGGATCGACACTTCTCAATAGGAAAAAAAACTCTAAAAAACGAAATTTTGATAACAATATGTACATCAAAATAATAAAAATTCCATTTTTATTCATAATATGTAAAATTTATCAATATTGGTATTTAACATAAACTTTTATGCGCATGAGAACAATATACATATTTTCTAAAACCTTGGGCAACACAAACTACGCGTCATATAAAATTAATTAACATCAAACACTCATATTAAGATAGTCAAAAACCACATCCACATAATATTAAAGCTACTATATTGAAAAATGTTTAATTTATTATTTTTGTACTGAATAAATATCTAGGATTCGGTTTTATTTTTTTTTTTTTTATTATTATATTTTCCCCCGTTTGGATAGTTACTAAAACTGTGTCCATTTATATATTACTTTGGCTAAAATTACACGACACTAAAAGTACAATTGCACTTTTTCATTTAACAAAAAACTGTAATTCACCTTGTGCCCATCCCCCTCTAATTTTTTTCCAACGTGACCCCCTATACAGTTTGAGATAGCCATTTTGTTCAGCATAGTCGAAAATCTAACAAATATGTCTTTGAGGATGACTTAATCCCCCACATTTCCCAATCCCCCACAGTGAACTGGGCCCATTGTTTACATATAGCATTGGTTAATGGGAAGTATACAGACGTTTCAGGAGGGATTTTTTTCTGGTTTGGGGGGAGGGAGGGGGGGGGTCGGAGGAGGGGGTTACCGGGGGAAGATCTTTCCAAGGAGGACGTTTCCTTGGGGGAAGGGACATTTCTATGAAGGGGGCACCGGATTTCCGGGCATTATTTAACAAACGATCAGAAATTAAATAAAGGCAACATCAAAACTTAAAACAAACAGAAATTATTACGTATATGAGGGGGTTCCCCCCCTAGTCAACACTACGCCGTGTTATCTAAGTGTTGTTAATTAATTTAAAAATATATCAAAATTATAAATAAAAAGCCAGTTGTATTACTTTGGGTTTTATTAGCACCAAAATATAAAATTATATGCCATAGCGTTTTAGTTACTATGAGTTAACTAAAACATATAATTACTAAAAAAATAAAACTATAGCCGGTATTTACAACATTGAATTCTTAAATTAATTCATAACAAAATTGCGATAAAGAAATAAAATTAATATGAAAAGTTAATTATATTTATTCATTTTTTGATATCAAAACTAAAATATAAATTAATTAAAAAAATTAAATAAATTAAATTTAAACAAATCAATATTTTTAATGATAGTAAGGAACGACAGAAAAACAGAACCCGACCAGTACGGAGTACGTATAGGAAAGGGTCGGTCCCCGCCGCAACGCCTTGCGATTTGTTAGAATTTTTTTTATTGATTAAAAAATTATATTGTTTTTTATGTGTATAAATTGCTCTAAAATATATCAGCGTGTAGGCGGGGAACGCCCCTGGCCTCTACGTCCTAATTACTGGGAGTGTTAAGTTGTATTGTCTCTCAATACTCTCAGTTAAAAAAAACTCGTTTTTTTAAATTTAATTGTTATAATAGCGTTATTAGTATGTGTATAATTACTATACTATAGGTATTAGTATTATTAAAAAACCCCGGGTGGTTTTTCTAGGAGGGTATGTCTCGTTTTTTTTAAATTGTTTGTTTTTATCTATGTTTATTATATTTTTTAATCTTGGTTAGTTGGTTGGTTATTTTTTTTTTATTTTTGTATCTTTTTTTACTTTTTTTTTGTGGCCAGGGACTCGTGTAATTTTTTATCTAAAAAATATCATAAAAATATAATACACTAGATTTCTTATATGATTATCATTTAATCTTTCATAAAATTAATTATATAAACATATCACTATAAATTTCTCTTTACGCGGTAAATTATTTACTATTTATTATCGACTATGACGAGACACTTACAGAACGTTAAACTCCCAACAGGTTTTTATATGTCATGTTAGGTAAGTTCAGTTTCTTGAGAGGCTGGGTAAGTTTTCTCAAGGCGCAAGAGTTGTTGGTCAGTGGTAAAGGCAGGGTTCCACGAGTGGTTACCGACTTCCCACCATATGGTGTACATCTCGGAATAATAGGTGTGACGCACAGTTTCACAACGAGTGGCACACTGAGAGTCAGTAGGCCCTCGGGACTTCGGGGTGTCGTGTTGTCAACTTATTTGGTCCGTGACGTCGTTGTGTCAGGATTTCTACGTTGGGGTTCATGTTATTATTTGAATTCAGGAGATTTGAAGCCCTCCCCTAGATAGTCCATTCACGACAGCAAGGATACCACAACATGCAGTTATTTGCCATGTCTTGAAACGCGCCACCTTCATGTTCCAAGGATCATAGTCCCTTCAACTATTATTAAATTCAAAGAGGAGATTTTTTTATGAAACAAAATGAAGGCCAAACCTGCGAATATGTTGACGATGAATATGCACAGGCTATTGGGTCAGGTGTTATTCTATATATTGACACGTTTGTTCTAAATTGTTAGATGTCTTTTGTGTATTAATTTTTTTATTAAATAAATCACAGACTCACCACCAGAGTCTCAAACTAGCACTAGAGTCTCCATCGTCGAGGTTCATTAAAAAATTCATTAAACAAATACGACCGTTTTTATTACAATGCTAACACCTGTAAGATACATTAAGGGCTTACTATAAAAGTACCATATATATCCGTTATATAAAAAAAATCATTAATATGATTCTACAATAAGTTTCATTATTTAATGATTAACCGTTCATCAAAACGGATGACCTGTTTGATGATTAGTTTTGTACTCTCATTACAAAAATGCTGGAGACAAAAATATGAACTTTCGTTGTGTCAGTTAATGTAAATAAAATATATAAAAAAGTATATGAATATAAATCATACATAGCTATGAATTTTTGTTTATGATTAGCATACAATAATTAAATAACGATGTTTTCACAGGTGCGTATGTTTTTATTTTTTTCTTGTTTTTAGACAAGTGCAATTCCTCTATAAGGAGTTGTCGTATAACCTTCGAAAATTGCTCAGTATATTGTAAGAGATTGTTAAATTATTTATATCAAACAGTGATTGGACTGCCAATAAAAAACCTTACACGCCCACCCGGTCCACCCACACATCCACTGAATAGTGGGAGCGAAATCGGGGTGACTAATTAGATGACAGTCAACTACCGTTATTCGTGGAGGAGTACACTCCACCTCCGCACCGCACCGAGTGGGGTGCTAGTTATATCCTGGGGACCGATGACTTGTGTATATAATGGTTTTTAAATTATGAATAAACATTTATACGTCTATTTTAACGTGAAAATGAGATTGTCATAGTTATGTTTAGTACGTGTGTGTATTTGAAAAAACCCCCCTCTCACGCATTCAAGTACCACACAAAAATAAACTGACTATGTATTTTTCGCCAATAAGTTAAACGGTGAAAGTTCGTTACGTTTGTGCTGTGTTGTGGTTACGAACCTGACATATCAACGTTCAAGGTTTTAACGTTATGAACGGGTTAGCTTTAATGATTTGATATTCATCTTTTTATTTTAAAATACTTCCATTTTTCTTATTGGGTTAAAGTGTAATTTATAGGGCAGTGAATCTGAAAATAAAGATTGTTTAGAGCCCATAACCCCCCTCTCAAGAACACAATGGACACCAATCCTAACCTAACAATGGGTTTTGCGGCCGGGTTTTCAAATGCTGGGTATGAGTATTAACTATTTAAGGTGCGGAGGTAACCCCCCCCCCCAGCCCGCAGGGGCAGGGGTAAACTTTTGTCCCTTGTTTATAAGACTTTTTTATATTCAGTGGTTGTTGCTAACCGAACCCCTCTAGCATAATGCTCCGGTCCCCCCCCCCCACGCCCATCCGGTTACCCATCTTGTCCGCTCCCCCGGGGTATAGAGAAAAGGTGAAATCTGTGACTTAATATATTATCCATTTTAGAAGACTATTGTAATGTTCCATTTAGAGTTACAAAAGTAAGCTTGTAACTTTAGCTTTTTGCGACTCCCACCAGACACCTAAGGGCCAACCCAAGGTACCACCGGGGTAGTGGTCAAGGGGTGCGTTACAGGTTAATGTCGGTGTCGCTGGGGAAGATGCACACTGTAGGGTATTTCACATACCCCCCCCCTAACTCACCTCATTTCCCCAAACAAGGCCTAGCACCCGGTGGTGGGGTACAGTGGTTACCAATGCGGTGACTATGCGTTTAAGTATTTATTTTTTTATAACCCAAATCCCCCCCATATACGGAATTAGCATGTGCGGAATGCATTAGCGGATGTAATCGAATGTTTGGAGATAGAGTGGGTGCTGCTTATTGTAAAATCGGCGATGGGTAGTTAAGAGGTTTATGAAGATGTCAAGGGTGAGTATTATTAATGTAGCATATGCCACCAGACCCCCCCCCCCACGCCCACAATGGATCACCAACATTAAACTACAAAGTGGTTTAAAGCCCTTTTTAGCGACGGATGTTTCAGTGGGTGAACTTATTTCTGGGATTAGAAAACATAAAACCCGACCTAAGTGCCAGTGGGTTTAGGTTGAAAATGTGGTTCGTGTCGTTTGTCATATAACGATATGGAATATACAATGTGGAGAGGGATCTTATTATGGGTCCTCAGAACCTCGCTTTCTCTGTTTAATAGTCAAATTGATCTGATTTTAGCTACATCAATCTGAACCAGCACTCAGAATTAGATTTTTACATAAATTAAAATAATAGACAGTTTTATATATAAATAATTTTAAAAAGATTATAAATTAAATATAAAAGGTTGTTTTTTTGGAAAAAAAACCCCGTTTGTCTGGTCTATTTAAATATTTTAGCAAAATTTTGATTTTTATTATATTATTGTTTTGGTTTTTTTTTAATTTTATCCTATTATAAGTTTTTTTTTCCTGAACATTAATATTAAAATAATACAATCATTTATATTAATGAAAAAAATTTATATAAATGAATTTTTACAAAAAAAGTAAATAAAAAAATTAAAAAAATAAATGAAAAAAATATAAACACTTAATATACAACTAAGAACAAACAAACACCACATAATAAATAAATGAAAAAAAAACCACCACCAAAGACATAGAAATAAAATACACGCTACAAACTATCACACCTCTACTAAAAGATGATTATTATTTGTCTAAAAACAACATATGTATAAAATAACGTATATAAATTGATATTTAAATAAAAAAAAACTATTAATTTTATCAATATTTTTAATTATATTTACAAACAATATATTGATTAGTTTTATTTATATAGGTAATTATAGTTTTCTTATAAGGCAACGAACAAGTTTTTTAATTTTAATTATATTTAATTTTTTAATTAAATCAAAAATTATATTATTAATTTTAGAGAGCATAGGGG